>NC_135821.1:68005760-68215530 GCF_964213995.1 Mustelus asterias | reverse complement strand
GAACGGGCAAAGGGCAGACCATGGAAAGGTCCGTTGACCTCGGACGGGGTTTCACGGTTTCAGGATAAGCAAGGCCATAAAATCCCACCCATCAGATTCTCGGGGGGGGGCTTGACAGGGTGGATGCTGAGAGGTTGTTTCCTCTTGTGGGAGAGTCTAGGACCAGAGGGCATAGTCTCAGAGTAAGGGGTTGTCCATTTAAGACAGAGATGAAGAGGAATTTCTTCACTCAGAGGGTAGTGAATCTGTGGAATTCTTTACCATAGAGGGCTGTAGAGGTTGGGTCGTTAAATATGTTCAAGGCTGAGATGGACAGATTCTTAATCAGTAAGAGAATCAAGGGTTATGGAGATAAGGCAGGAAAGTGGAGTTGAGGATTATCCTATCACATCAGTCATGGTCTCATTGAATGGTGGAGCAGACTCGATGGGCTGAATGGCCTACTTCTGCTCTTACGTCTTCTGGTCTTTTGGAATCTCTGGAATTCTCTTCCTCAAAAGGCAGTAGAAGCAGAGTCTTTGAATATTTTAAGGTAGAGATGGATTCCTGATTAACAAGGGGGGTGGTGGGTGAAACATTATCGGAGGTAGGCAAGAATCTGAGGGTGAGGTTACAATCAGATCAGCCATGATCACATTGAGGGGCCGAATGGCCTACTCCTGCTCTTAATTCCTATGGTTGTATGCACTTGGAGATGCCAGAAAAAGCCTAAATTCATCATCCCCCCCCCCCTCCCCTCACATGACAAAATGCAAGATGGCAGACAGACAACGGGCGGGATTCTCTGGCCACGCTCGCCTGAAAACCAGAGATTCCCGCCTGACTTCAATGGATCTTTACATGGTCCAGCCCTGAATGGACCTTGACATGATCCACTCCCCTCCCATACCCCCGCCCACCCCACCACCACCACCCACCTTCTCAGGTAATCTCCAATAGAAAACTGTGTCAAGCGTTGTGTTTGTAAGGGGCAACAGCTTCATTACTCTACCTGTGGAAAGGAGACATCTGCTAGATGGCAGCAACCTCCACTCAAATGCACGTTGTCATTGGTAACGCCGCGGTGGGCAACAGGGATCTTCAAATTACCCTTATCCCTCACAGGGTAAGTAAGAGTGTGCACTCAGTTAGACTCAGGTGGGATCAGGCTGCAAAAATAATATTGCTGCACCTGTCAATGGTTGTTTCTCACGAAACGGTGATCCCAAACTGGATTGGGAACTGCTTTCAGAGTCTCTGGCTACCTTTGATTTCATGGTTCCCGATGTGACTGAGAAACCCATTATTATTGGAGGCGTGCTTCAGGCTGCAAACCTGAATGTCCCTTTACCAGCCCAGTGCTGCCATCTCGACATACGAGAGAACGATATCATCCAACTTTGATGTGCAACTTACTTACAATATGGGAAATGAACTTTCCCAGATGAGATGGGAGTTCCAGTTTAGGGATTACGCAACCTTTATCATCATAGAATCAGAGAATCCCTACTGTGCAGAAGGAGGCCATTTGGCCCATCCAGTCTGAACAAAGAACAGTACAGCACAGGAACAGGCCCTTCGGTCCTCCAAGCCCGTGCCGATCACGTTGTCCTATCTAGACCAACCGCCTGTATCCCTCTATTCCCCGCCTGTTTATATGTCTATCCAGGTAAGTCTTAAATGTCACTAACGTGTCTGCCTTAACCACCTCACTTGGCAGTGCATTCCAGACCCCCACCACCCTCTGTGTAAAAAACTTCCCCCGCACATCTCCACTGAACCTTCCCTCCCCCTTACCTTGAACTTATGCCCCCTTGTAATTGTCATTTCTGCCCTGGGAGAAAGCTTCCAACTGTTCACCCTATCTATACTTCTCATAATTTTATAAACATCTATCAGGTCACCCCTCAGTTTTCATCTTTCCAGGGAGAACAATCCCAGTTTATTTAATCTCTCCTCATGGTTAATGCCCTCCATACCAGGCAACACCCTGGTAAACCTTTTCTGTACTCTCTCCAAAGCCTCCACGTCCTTCTGGTAGTGTGGTGACCAGAACTGGACACAGTTTTCCAAATGTGGCCTATCCAACATTTTATATAACTGTAACATATTTTGCCAACTTTTATGCTTGATGCCCCATCCGATGAAGGCAAGCATGCCATATGCTTTCTTCACCACCTTTTCCACCTATGTTGCCACTTTTAAGGATCTGTGGACCTGCACGGCCAGATCTCTCTGTGTGTCTATGCTCCTGATGGTTCTGCCATTTATTTTATAGCTCCCACCTGAATTGGACCTGCTAATTCATTGTCTGCATTGACAATTGTCTGCAATGAGTCTGCATTGACTCTCCAACAGAATATCTCACCCAGGCCCTCCCGCCGACCTATCCCTGTCACCCCATGCATTTACCATGGCCAATCCCCCTAAGCTACACATCTTTGGACACT
The DNA here is from genome assembly GCF_964213995.1 of Mustelus asterias. NCBI lineage: Eukaryota > Metazoa > Chordata > Chondrichthyes > Carcharhiniformes > Triakidae > Mustelus > Mustelus asterias. Next base: position 68,213,101 of record NC_135821.1, on the reverse strand, counting down.
AAGGGGAAATTTAACATGGCCAATCCACCTAACCTGCACACCTTTGGACTGTGGGAGGAAACCAGAGCAACTGGAGGAAACCCACGGCAGACACGGGGAGAACGTGCAGACTTCGCAGTCACCCAAGCCGGGAATCGAACCGAAATGTGTCCCTGGTGCTGTGAGGCAGCAGTGCTAGTCACTGTGTCACATTTACTGGGCCAGACAAGAATTTCTTGAGTGAGGAGAACAGTTACTGTTATCTCCTTCAAGATCAACAGGTCCTCAGGTGATTGAAGTTATTTCAAATATTTGATGGGTAAGGGAGTCGAGGATCATTGCGGGGCAGATGGGAACGTTGAGTTGAGAGCACAACCAGATCAACCATGATTCTTTTTGAATGGGAGAGCAGGTTCGAAGGGCCAAATTGTCTGCTCCTGCTCCTAAGCCTGATGTTTCTTTGTGCCAATTTGCAACCAATTGCCAAGGGCCTGGAAATGACCTCATGAATTTGGTCGGTGTCCTCCCATGACGTTGCTTTCACTGGAGGTTAGCCTTCATTCCCCCATGGACCTCCTCTTTTATATGTCTTCAGCAGCAAGGCCTCTACACTCAACATACTCAACTGGACCACTGTGTCATTGTTTTCCGGGTCGCTCAGCTCAGTTGACTGGACAGCTGGTTTGTGATGCAGAGCGACACCAACAGCATGGCCGGAATTTTAACCGACCCACCCGGGAATCAGAGCGGGCGAGGGACACAGCATGGGAAGGTGCATTGACCTTGGGTGTGATTTTATGGTTTCGGGATGAGCAAGGCTGTAAATCCCGCCCCATGCGTTCAATTCCCGTACCGGCTGAGGTTGTTCATGAAGGCCCAAAAGTGGCCTTCTCAACCTTGCCCCTTGCCTGAGGTGTGGTGATCTCCAGGTTAAATCATCACCAGTCAGTTCTCCCCCCCGCCCCCCCCCCCACCCCCCCACCCCCACCCCTCCCCCCCTTCCCGCCACAGGGAAGAGAGCAGCCAACGGTCATCTGGAACTGTGGCGATCCTTAGAAATTTTCTCCACTTTTCTGCCTCAGATGAAAGCCTCACCTTGGTTGGTGGCTACATCCTTTTGAAACAGATTTCATGCCTTGTTTTCCAAGCCAATGTGCTGCTGGCTAAGCTCCTTACGAAAGCCTTTCTTTACATCGGAAATCTATATTCAAACTATGTGGAGGTCATAGACTCATAAAGTCACAGAGGTTTACAGCATGGAAACAGGCCTTTCGGCCCAACTTGTCCATGCCGCCCTTTTTTTTTAAGCTATGCTAGTCCCAATTGCCCGTGTTTGGCCCATATCCCTCTAAACCCATCTTACTCAGGTAACTGTCTAAATGTTTTTCAAAAGACAAAATTGTACCCGCTTCTACTACTACCTCTGGCAGCTTGTTCCAGACTCTCACCACCCTCCATGTGAAAAAATTGCCCCTCTGGACCCTTTTGTATCTCTCCCCTCTCACCTTAAACCTATGCCCTCTAGTTTTAGACTCCCCTACCTTTGGGAAAAGATATTGACTATCTAGCTGATCTGTGCCCCTCATTATTTTATAGGCCTCTATAAGATCACCCGTAAGCCTCCTACACTCCAGCGAAAAAAGTCCCAGTCTATCCAGCCTCTCCTTATAACTCAAACCATCAAGTCCCGGTAGCATCCTAGTAAATCTTTTCTGCACTCTTTCTAGTTATTCCCATCAAAGCACTGAATCAGGCCACTCCACACAGGGCCATTTCAACTCCATGTTCCCAATAGCAGGACACTGAGACAAAAGCCTAAAGCTAGAGGGATGAGGGCGAGAATCTGTTTAATCACAGTAAATGGTTCCATACCGGTCACTTCTGTCACTGTTCAGTGATACTTTGGAACTTGGTTTAATGTTACTTTCATTACTGCAGCAACCACCTGGGGTTAAAGAGGCAGACGCTCAGCCTCCTCATTAATGAACTGACACAGTAAGAAGTCTCACAACACCAGGTTAGAGTCCAACAGGTTTATTTGGTAGCATGAGCTTTCGGAGCGCTGCCCTTTCGCCCACCTGATGAAGGAGCAGCGCTCTGAAAGCTCGTGCTACCAAATAAACCTGTTGGACTTTAACCTGGTGTTGTGAGACTTCTTACTGTGCCCACCCCAGTCCAATGCCGGCAATTCCCCAACTTTAATGAGCCGAGCAGCACCTTAACAAACAGGAACAAGCTCTCCATCGCATTTTACAGAACATTAGGAATCATCAGATAAGCATCAAACATATTTTCTCGTGATCTGGGAGCAATTTAAAGTTTATTTATGAGTGCCACAAATAGGCTTACATTAACACTGCAATGAAGTTACTGTGAAAATCCCCGAGTCGCCACACTCTGGCGCCCGTTCGGGTACACTGAGGGAGAATTTAGCGTGGCCATTGCACCTAACCAGCACATCTTTCAGATGACATCACCATTCTAAAGTTATCATAGAATCCCCAATGTGCAGAAGGAGATCATTCGGCCCATTGAGTCTGCACCGACTCTCAGACAGAGCATCTTACCCAGACCCTATCCCCGTAACCCCACACATTTACCCCACTAATCCCCCTAATGTATACACCTTTGGACTGTAAGGGACAAATTAGTTTGACCAATGCACCTAGCCCGCACGTCTTTGGAGTGTGGGAGGAAATTGGAGCACCCGGAGAAAACCCACGCAGACACGGGGAGAAGGTGCAGACTCAACACAGACAATCACCTGAAACTGGAACTGAACATGGATCCCTGGCACCATGAGGCAGCAGTACTAACCACTGCACCGTCGTGCCGCCCTATAAGTTCTTTCTGCTTTGTGAAATCCAGTTGCACAAGGAACCATCTCTGCAAGGATAAGCATTTAGTTATATCCAGGTAATTTTATTAAAACATATATTTCATTGGTTTGAATCCTGGGGCAGAATTTAATGCTGTCCTCTGAGGTGAGTTTGGAGACAAGGGGGCCTTTAATCAGACGGGAGAGTGCTGATTGGGGACCTCACCATCTTTCCATCTCCACCCTGATTAAGTCTGGAGCGAGAAGGCTGGTGGGTGGCCTTCCTGCACCGCCACCACCAAGTGAGGCCCTGAAGTGGGCAACTAATGTCCACTTGAGGCTCTTATCCTGCCACCATTGGCATCCAACAAGCGACAGACGGGATAGTTGCAACGCGGGAGGCCTGATTAACAAACCCAAGGTGGAGCATCCATTGTTTGAAGACACTCAAGCCGGAATGTTCCGGCTGTTCACACCGGTGGGATTTTCCCATCCCGCTGCAGTGAAGGGAGATTTGGCTGGGCGCCAACTTCTCTGACTTCACTGCAGCGGAAGCGTGGTATGAATCGCTGGTAAGATCGCGCTTCAGGTCTTTCACAGGCCTTATTTAGCGACCGACTCCACAATGTAATGATTGGCCACTGTGTATAGCAGGCAGCCAGCTAACCAAAGGGAAATCTCCAGGAGAAAGGTAAGTTAACGTGAAAGTGTAGTCTTTGAGCTTCCTGCATTTTACATTGTCAGTCAGATCCCAATCGTGGAGAGCGTGCATCACTCTTTCCATCAATCTCACCAAAGATAGTAGGCCATTTATGAACTTAGCTGATTCTGTTAATTTCGAGATTCTTCAGTTTGGACTGGTTACCAAACTGTCCTGTCTCTGATTTATCCCTTCTCTTTGACCATACAGTGTCCTCTTTCCCAGTGGGATCAGAATAACAGATTATCATTGTAGAATATTCCTGCTGGGTTATAATTTGAGTAATGTACTTGTCAAGTCCCGGTCAAAATATCTTTGCCTAACACTTTTAGCAAATGTGCAAAAGTTCAAAGATATGCAGGTTGGGTGGATTGGCCATGCTAAATTGCCCCTTAGTGTCTGTCCCAAGATGTGTAGGTTAGATGGATTAGCCATGGTAGATTTTTAAAATTCATTTGTGGGACGTGGGTGTCGCTGGCTGGCCAGCATTTATTGCCCATCCCTAGTTGCCCTTGAGAAGGTGGTGGTGAGCTGCCTTCTTGAATCGCTGCAGTCCGTGTGCTGTGGGTTGGCCCACAATGCTGTTAGGGAGGGAATTCCAGGATTTTGACCCAGCAACTGCGAAAGAACGGTGATATATTTCCAAGTCAGGATGGTGAGTAGCTTGGAGGGGAACTTGCAGGTGGCGGCGTTCCCATGTATCTGCTGCTCTTGTCCTTCTAGATGGAAGTGGTCATGGGTTTGGAAGGTGCTTTTTAAGGATCTTTGGTGAATTGCTACAGTGCATCTTGTAGATAGCACACACTGCTGCTACTGAGCGTCGGTGGTGGAGGGAGTGGATGTTTGTGCATGTGGGACCAATCAGTTCAGCACTTTTGTCCATGTTTGAACCAAGGCTGTAATGAGGTCAGGAACTGAGTGACCCCGGCAAAACCCAAACTGGGCGTCACTGAGTAGGCTATTGCTGAGCAGGTGCTGCTTGATAGCACTGTTGATGACCCCTTCCATCACTTTACTGATGACCGAGAGTAGACTGACTGGGCGGTAATTGGCTGGGTTGGATTTGTCCAAGACATACCTGGGCAATTTTCCACATTGTTGGACAGATGCCAGCGTTGTAACTGTACTGGAAGAGCTTGGCTAGGGGAGCGGCAAGTTCTGGAGCACAAGTCTTCAGTACTATTGCCAGAATGTTATCATGGCCCATTGCCTTTGCAGTATCCACTGTTTCCAACCATCCAGCTGAGGTGAACGCGATATCACGTGGAGTGAACCGAATTGGCTGGAGACTGGCATCTGAGATGCTGGGGACCACTGGAGGAGGCCGAGATGGATCATCCACTCGGCACTTCTGGCTGAAGATTGCTGCGAATACTTCAACCTTATCTTTTGCACTGATGTGCTGGGCTCCTCCATCATTGAGGATGGGGATATTTGTGGAACCTCCTCCTCCAGTGAGTTGTTTAATTGTCCACCACCATTCACGACAGGATGTGGAAGGACTGCAGAGCTTGGATCTGATCCGCTGGCTGTGGGATCGCTTAGCTCTGTCTATCACTTGTTTTTGCCGTTTGGCATGCAAGTAGATGTGTGGAAATACGGGGATAGGGTAGTAGGGAGGGCCTGGGTGAGGTAGTCGGTGTAGACTCGGTGGGCTGAATGGCCTCCTTCTGCACTGTAGGGATTCTATGATTCAAATCAAATAAAACGCACGCACCAACTTTTCCATTATTTCTAGCTTTCTGATCTGATGAATTTCTATTGGTGATGTTCAATAATCGTATTGCCCAGCCATTTCATCTCAGTATCCCTGTGACTGAAGACACGTCAGTCTTTCTGTTTGGGTGGGAGGCATTTAGATGCCATCTAAATCTGAGACTATTTCACACCGACATGCACACGATGAATGATACAGAGTTTAGTCCTGAAAAATCGATAATGCTTAAAAAAAAATTATCAAGCCTCAATTGAAATCCATGGGCTGTCAATCATAAATGATGTATTTGATGTTGTTCACCTTGCCTGTGTCTATGAAGCGTGCAGCCGCACACACACAAGGATTGATCTAATCACTGTGTCTCATCCATCTTCAGCAACCTGACTCACAGAAATAACGGAAACAGTTGGGGAGCAGTTCTGTACACAAGCATTGAATCTTTAATTTGATAGTTAATAACCCTAAAACACAACATTTTCAAACGGTGATTCATACATTGATTTATTTCTGTGGAATCCAATATTTCTGCTTCACCCAACATGCCGTTTGAGGGTTTTATATCTAAATGCGCGAGGTGGGGCGGGTGTCACAAGAAGCCTCTTCAGCCAATTTCCCAAGAAGAGTCAGATTGGACTTGAAATGTTCACTCTATTTTTATCTCCAAAGCTGCAGAGATTTTCCAGCCATTTCTGTCTTTATCTCAGATTCCCAACATCCACTCTATAGAAACCATAGAAACTCGAAGCAGGAGCAGGCCATTCGGCCCTTTAAGCCTGCTCTACCATTCATTGTGATCATGGTTGATCATCGAATTCAATATCCTGATCCTGCCTTCCCCCCATACCCCTTGATGCCTTTAGCCTCAAGAGCTATATCTAATTTTGTCTTGAAATTAGGCAAATGTTTTGGCCTCAACTACTTCCTGTGGTAGTAAATTCCACACATTCACCACCCTCTGGGTGAAGAAATTTCTCCTCACCTCAGTCCTAAAAGGTTTACCCCCTTATCCCCAAACTATGGCCCCTAGTTCTGGGCTCCCCCATCATTGTGAACATTCTGAATCTACCCTGTCTAACCCTGTTAGAATTTTATAAGTTTCTATGAGATCCCCTCTCACTCTTCTAAACTCCAGTGAATACAATCCTAACAGATTTAGTCTCTCCTCATAAGACAGACCTGCCATCCCAGGAATCAGCCTGGTAAACCTTCATTGTACTCCCTCTATCGAAGGTATTTTGCTTTTAAGAACATAAGAACATAAGAAATAGGAGCAGGAGTAGGCCATCTAGCCCCTCGAGCCTGCCCCGCCATTCAATAAGATCATGGCTGATCTGAAGTGGATCAGTTCCACTTACCCGCCTGATCCCTATCACCCCTAATTCCCTTACCGATCAGGAATCCATCTATCCGTGATTTAAACATATTCAACGAGGTAGCCTCCACCACTTCAGTGGGCAGAGAATTCCAGAGATTCACCACCCTCTGAGAGAAGAAGTTCCTCCTCAACTCTGTCCTAAACTGACCCCCCTTTATTTTGAGGCTGTGCCCTCTAGTTCTAGTTTCCTTTCTAAGTGGAAAGAATCTCTCCATCTCTACCCTATCCAGCCCCTTCATTATCTTATAGGTCTCTATAAGATCCCCCCCTCAGCCTCCTAAATTCCAACGAGTACAAACCCAATCTGCTCAGTCTCTCCCCATAATCAACACCCCTCATCTCTGGTATCAACCTGGTGAACCTTCTCTGCACTCCCTCCAAGGCCAATACATCCTTCCGCAAATAAGGGGACCAATACTGCACACAGTATTCCAGCTGCGGCCTCACCAATGCCCTGTACAGATGCAGCAAGACATCTCTGCTTTTATATTCCACCTGCCTTGCGATATAGGCCAACATCCCATTTGCCTTCTTGATTTTATTTTATTTTAGAGATGTGAGATATTAATTGAGGGAGTTTTCAAAACCAGCTAAGGAGATGAGCAAGCCTTTCTGCATTTTTGGAAATTGTGATGAATGGTCACGTGTGAATGGACTTTGGTGGAGTTTTAGTAACCCAATGGTGTTAGATAGTGAACAGCGCAGAATGTAGATTTTTGTCAATTCTTTTGTGGAATGGCAGCATCACCGGCAAGGCCAGAATTTATTGCCGTTGAAACAGTGGTGGTGAGCCACCTTCTGAAATACAACTGATTGGCTTTCTAGGCCATCTTACAGTGAAGCAAAGACAGCAATGTTATAACTCATGGAATAAAAGGGACAGGAGCAACGTGAACACAAAGTTAGCAGAATAATAGGAAACAGAGAGTAGCTGTTAATGGATTTTTGTTGGGGCGGAAGAAGGTTTGCGGTGGAATTTTCCAAAGTTCAGTCTTGGGACTTTATTCTTCCTGATAGAGAAGGGATGGCCTAGTGGTATTATCGCTGGACTATTAATCCAGAAACGCAGTTAATGTTCTGGGGACCCGGGTTCGAATCCCGCCACACCAGATGGTGGAATTGGAATTCAATTTTTAAAAAAATCTGGAATTAAGAATCGACTGATGACCATGAAATCATTGTGGATTGTCGGAAAAACCCATCTGGTTCACTAATGTCCTTTTGGGGAAGGAAATCTGCCATCCTTACCCGGTCTGGCCTACATGTGACTCCGGAGCCACAGCAATGTGGTTGACTCTCAACTGCCCTCTGAACAAGGGCAACTAGGGATGGACAATAAATGCTGGCCCAGCCAGCGACACCCATGTCCCAAAAATGAATTTTTAAAAAATGTATATTAATAATCTAGGCCTTGACATACAGGGTGCAATTTCAAAATTTGTAGATGATATGAAACGGGCGGCACGGTGGCACAGTGATTGGCACTGACGCCTCACAGTGCCAGGGACCTGGGTTTGATTCCTGGCATGGGTTTCTGTCTGTGTGGAGTTTGCACGTTCTGCCCGTGTCTGCATGGGTTTCCTCCAGGTACTCCGGCTTCCTCTCACAATCTAAAGATGTGCTAGTTAAATGCATTGGCCATGCTAAATTCTTCCTCAGTGTACCCGAACAAGCGCTGGAGTGTGGCGACTGGGAGATTTTCACAGTAACTTCAATGCAGTGTTAATGTAAGCCTTACTTGTGACGATAATGAATAAACTTAATAACTTAGACTTTATTAATAGAGGCATAGAGTACAAGAGCAAGAAGGTTAAGAACTTGGCACTAACTCAACCGCAGCTGGAGCATTGCTTCCAGTTCTGGGCACCACATTTTAGGAGGGATGTGAAGGCATTGGAGAGAGCGCAGAAAAGATTCACCAGAATGGTTCCAGGCTGAGCAACTTCAGTTATGAAGATAGATTGGAGAAGGTAGGGTTGTTTCTCTTGGAGAAGAGAAGGCTGAGAGCAGATTTGATAGAGGTGCTCAAAACCATTCTTGGCCTGTTCAGAGCCGAGAGGGAGAAAATGTTCCAATTTGTAAAAGGATTGTGAATGAGAGGACACAGGTTGAAAGCAAATGGCAAAATAAATAATAGTAACACAAGGAAAACTTTTTTCATCTGACGAGTTTGGAATGCACTGCCTGAGTGTTGGGGTGGCATATTGGTACAGTGGGTTAGCACTGCTGCCTCACAGCACCAGGGTCCCGGGTTCGATTCCCGGCTTGGGTCACTGTCTGTGTGGAGTCTGCACATTCTCCCTGTGTCTGCGTGGGTTTCCTCCGGGTGCACCGGTTTCCTCCCACAGTGCAAAGTTGTCCGGGTTGGGTGGATTGGCCATGCTAAATTGCTCCTTAGTGTCAGGGGGACTAGCTAAGGTAAATGCATGGGCTTGTGGGGGTAGATCCTGGGTGGGATTGTGGTCAGTGCAGACTCGATGGGCCAAATGGTCTCTTTCTACACTGTAGGATTCTATGATTCTATGAGTGTTATTGAGGCAGGTTCAGTCGAGGATTTCAAAAGGGAATTGGATTGTTATCCAAAAGAGGATCATGGGGAGAAGGCAGGAGAATGGAACTAACGTGCGGGTTAGGTTGACCCAAGTTTCAGGGGGATTAGCAGGGTAAATATGTGGGGTTACAGGAATAAGACCAGGATGGGATTGTGATCGGTGCAGACTCGATGGGCCGAATGGCCTCCTTGTAGGGTGGCACAATCGCACAGTGGTTAGCACTGCTGCCTCACAGCGCCAGTGACTTGGGTTCGATTTCTGGCTTGGGTCACTGTCTGTGTGGAGTTTGCACATTCTCCCCGTGTCTGCGTGGGTTTCCTCCCACAGTCCAAAAATATGCATGTTAGGTGGATTGGTCTTGCTAAATTTCCCCTTAGTGCCAGGTGGACTAGCTAGGGTAAATGCGTGGGGTTATGGGGATAGGGCTTGGGTGAGATTGTGGTCGGTGCAGACTCGATGGGCCGAATGGCCTTCTTCTGCACTGTAGGATTCTATGATTCTATGAACTGTTCAATCAGACAGCCAGCACAGACCTGATGGACTGAGTGGGCTCCTTCTACACTGTCACAATTCTGTGATTCTTGAGTCAAATGTTAAGCACATACTGTGGGTCACATATAGGCCAGGCTGGGTAAAGATGGCAGATTTCCTTCTCTAAAGAAGATCAGTGAAGCCGATGGGTTTTTTTCAATAATCCAATAGCTACGTGGTCACCGTGACTGGTAATAGCTTTTTATTGTGGAACTATCTAATTAATTGATTTAAATTCCTCAGCAGCCATGTCTCCAGATCATTGGCGCAGGCCTCTGGATGACGCTAATAAATAAAACAGAAAGTGCTGGAAATACTCAGCAGGTACGGGCAGCATCTGTGGAGAGAGAAATAATGGGTGAAATTTTCTGGTCACACCTGCCTGAGACTAGAAGTTCCCACCCAGGGTCAATGTATCTTTCAATGGTCTGTCACATTTTCCATTCCATCCATGGCATTCCCACAGCGGGATTGGAAAATTTATCCCAGTGTTTCAATTTGGTGAAACATGACTCTACTTCAGAACAAGACTCTGAATGCCTGGATTATGGCTCCCATAACCCTTTAAACGGACCACGAGCTATGACAGTGACTACGAATTTCATTGCATGTTACCAATCATCTTTTTAAAAAATATATCCATTATTAAAGACCCTATCTCTAGCATAGGGGCGGCACGGTGGCACAGTGATTAGCACCGCTGCCTCAAAGCTCCAGGGAACCGGGTTCGATTCCCAGCTTGAGTCACTGTCTGTGCGGAGTCTGCATGTTCTCCCCATGTCTGCGCGGGTTTCCTCCAGATGCTCCGGTTTCCTCCCACAGTCCAAAGATGTGCGGGTTAGGTGCATTGGCCGTGCTACATTGCCCCTTAGTGTCCCGGGATGTATAGGTTAGAGGAATTAGTGGAGTAAATATGTGGGGTTACGGGGATAGGGCCTGGGTGGGATTGTTGTTGGTGCAGACTCGATGGGCCGAATGGCCTCCTTCTGCACTGTAGCGATTCTATGATATTTCACAAACCTCATGAACTCCACGGTGGCTATGACATTTGCATGCCAAGACTGCCTGACATCATCCATCAGTTTGGTTCCAAAAATCTTAGATCTGAAGATAATTGATGGATGTTTCTATTAATTTCATGCAGCTCTCAAGATGTGCTGCAGAGAATAAGATCGCTGTCAAGCGTCTTTCAAAAAATTCTAAGTCTGTGCTGCTTCCTCACGATCTGTCCCTTGCATCTGAGATCTTCACAAAAGCTTCGATGTTTTATCTGTGAATCTATCACTGACATTCAGACACAGGGCGCTGCACACTTCACTGAAGCTCAAATAGTGTGTTCATTTTGCCAGAGAAGATTTTGGGCGGATGTTACCCTGCTCGGCAAATTCTGCATCCTACTTGTGTAATCTCCTTTCTGAAACATAGGTTTCAGAGTCCATAGAACCACAGAGTCCCTACAGTGCAGAAGGAGGCCATGCGGCCCATCGAGTCAGCATCGACTCTCCGAAAGAGCATCTTACCCAGGCCCAACCCTGTGTGCCCTATCCCGGTATCCCTGCACATTTACCATGGCTAATCCCCCCCCCCCCACTAACCTAGACAGCTTGGTAGAGATGCTGGCGTTGGACTGGGGTGGGCACAGTAAGAAGTCTCACAACACCAGGTTAAAGTTCAACAGGGTTTATTTGGAATCACGAGCTTTCGGAGCAGTGCTATTTCATCAGGTGAGTTACCTGACGAAGGAGCAGCGCTCCGAAAGCTCGTGATTTCAAATAAACCTGTTGGACTTTAACCTAGTGTTGTGAGACTTCTGACTGCACACAACTTGGGACACTGAGGGGCAATTTGCCCAAGACCCTCGTGGTGTTGAGATCATCCGTCCAAGGTTGTGAAAACAGGACACATCTGTTCCATGGTTCTCTATCAATAGAAACCTTTGCCACCACAAAAGGTCAAATGACCCTCATTACAGCGACCTGCCCAGTCAGCAGTTTGGTTCCACTTCCTGTTTTTCCTTGCTGTGGACTGAACCACAACCTCAGCTTTTTATAGTCCTGTTGCTTGCGAGGTTGGCTATTTTCCCATCATGCTTTGAAGCAGTCTTGCTGTTCGCCTTGCAGCTACAATTTTGTGAAAGTGAAAAGAAAAAACAGTCTTGGATTCATATATCGTCTTTCACAACCACAAGACACTTTACAACCAGTGATGCATTTTGATATGTCGCCAAGTCTCTGGACACTGGGGATAACTCTCCTGTTTTGTTTCAGAATAGTGTCTCTGGATCTTTCATGTACACCTGGGAGGTCAGGCTCGGTTTACCATTTCATCCAAAAGGTGACACCTTCAAGAGTGAAGCTTTCCTTCCCCACTGTGTTGGAACATGAGCCTTGATTTTTGGTGGGATTTACAGATGCACCATGATGCGCTATCAATAAGGCGAAAGACTACCGATATGCCAATATAAGTGTAGGCTTTTATTCACAACAGAATCAGGAGCAGATCCCAACAATTAACCGACCTGGACTGAACAAGGGGGAGGAGACAGCCACCTTTATACTAGGTGCTGAGGGGAGGAACCAAACTGGAAGGGGATGTGTCCAGGTATGACAAACACACACAACGGTGGTCCATATAGGACAAAGGCACAACTGAGGTCCACCACACACCATACAAAGCATCCTTTCTGGTTGTACCACAGCTTGGTCTGGCTCCTGCTCTGTCCAAGACTGCAAGAAACTACAAAGGGTCGTGAATGAAGCCCAGTCCATTACACAAACCAGCCTCCCATCCATTGACTCCAGCATAATCAAGGAGCCCACGCACCCCAGACATTCTCTCTCCCACCTTCTTCTGTCGGGAAAAAGATACAAATGTTTGAGGTCACGTACCAAACAACTCAAGAATGGGTTTTTCCCTGCTGCCATCAGACTTTTGAATGGACCTACCTTACACTAAGTTGATCGTTCTCTACACCCTCTGACTGTAGCACTACATTCTACACCCTCTCCCTTCCTTCTCTATGAACGGTATGCTTTGGCTGCATAGCGCGCAAGAAACAATACTTTTCACTGTATACTAATACATGTGACAATAAAACATCAAATCAAATCAAAGATTTCAACCCACAACGTTGTGACCGGGCAGTCTGAGACACGATGCCAAAATATTAGAACGTTCTGGAAATCTAGTCCCAATAAAAACTGTAATTAAATTATGGGGCAGATAAGGAGGTAAATACATCTTCCTTTAGAGATCTTTTAATTTCATTTTCAAAATTCTTATGTGAAAGAATATTTGATGATTTATTAAAACTGAAAAAAATGGAATTATTTGTTGATTAAAGTTTATTTATTAGTGTCACAAGTAAGCTTACATTAACACTGCAATGAAGTTACTGTGAAATTCCCCTAGTCGCCACACTCCGACACCTGTTCGGGTACACTGAGGGAGAATTTAGCATGGCCAATGCACCTAACCAGCACGTCTTTCGGACTGTGGGAGGAAACCGGAGCACCCGGAGGAAACCCACGCAGACACGGGGAGAATGTGCAGATTCCGCACAGACAGCGACCCAAGCCGGGAATCGAAGCCAGGTCCCTGGCGCTGTGAGGCAGCATTGTTGACCATTCTGCCACCATGCCGCCCATTACGTGCCTTCTGAACTGATGAAGTTCACAAGTACCATATCATCAGCATGTGAACATTCGAGATGTGCAGATTCCACACAGACAGTGACCCAAATCGGGAATTAAACCCAGGTCCCTGGCGCTGTGAAGCAGCAGTGTTCACCACTGTGCCACCATGCCACCCCGTGCTGTGATTATGATGGACGAAAGGCTTCAAGTCACTGATTTGTTTTATATCCCAAGTTTGAAATTTCAAGGGAAATTAAGGCAGACGAAATGACTTTGGCTCCAGCTCAAGCTGACACTTGGCTCCATCGATATCGTGTGTTTTAGTTGTGTTTGCTTTGCTTGCTGCAAGCCATATTGGCATGGAGGTCTCCAAGTACAGTAATCATGGCATGTGGAGCATGGACTCAATGCTGGACTGCGCTTGTTTAATGAAAAAAAAGGATTATTTGTTTATTTTTTGTTTAGAAATATGTTTTTAAAGCCAACATTGCTTGGATTCAGAGCTACTGTAGCTTCACAGAGATAGCGCGAGCCAGGTTTCCAGACTGACCTTCCAAACAACCTGGTTTGATGTTTGAGGTGGAATTGAGAGAAACATAAAGCATGATTTTAAATTTGCGTAAATCAAACTTCGAAGGGGTGAAAATGAATTGACTTTTATGAATGGACTGAACCGTTAACGGATGGAAGAAACTACAGTCAAAACTATCTAAACAAGTATTTGGAATGATAGAAAACCACCACACACCCCTAAACCCAGAGGGTGGGATTTAGCTGTCTTCAGTAATACAGAGTTGTTGAGCTGTACATTCATTGTAGAATGATCCCTTTAATATACACAATATGTTAGTGCTTGATCCAAATCTTGTTACAGACGCAGGGCTGACTTGCATTTCCCCATGAGAGCACAATTCGGCTCCCTTGTTCTTGCACAACAAGATGGTGATTAGTTTGATTAACAAACATATTCCAACAAACTCCATCAAATAACACAAGGGAAGCTCAGGATCCAGTAAGCCCGGACGGTAGGCTGTGCGTTGGTGCACAGTGACACCACAATCATGCCTTCCGGTATGGGATCTCTGTCATTTAATTCCAACTACATTGTGCAATGTATTTCGGTCATCAGGCACACATGACTGTTGGAAGCACGTATTTCACAGTGGCAGAGATATCCTGCACTTTGCGGGTGGTGGGATGTTTTGGGACCGCCGCTATCAACAGAGTTTCTCGTTGTATACATCCCCCACCACTGGGAAACGCACAGGGGGGATTCACCGTCAGGGAGGGACCGGGTGATCCCGTCAACAGGAATGGCCAGAAAACTCTGGCCAAAGGGGCCCTACTTATGTTGTCAAGCAATCATTTGTCAACAAATAGTGTAAGAAATATCATCAAAGTAATCTTGATCGAACAATAGATATTGGCTGGGACAGCAGGAATAGCACTTGAATCGTTAACTCTGTGCCTGGGTTTTTTTCGCATTCCGCACCCCGCCCCCCCACCCCCGACCCCAACCCAACCGTGTTGGGATTTCCCACGACGATGCGGCCAGCCATTGGTGAGATCTTCATGCCTCGCCGAATTCCATGGGCTTCTACATGACTCACCTGCTGCATCGCCAGGAAACCCAACACAAGGGGTTGACTTTGGCGGGACTGGAAGATTCCACCAGCGGCGAGGGGAGGGCGGGGGAGGGGGGTGGCGGTGGGGCAAAAAATGCCACTCTGTATATCTCTCCGGAGAAGTTCTGGAGTACAAGTCTTCAGGGTTATTGTTGGAATATTGTCAGGGCCCCAAAGCCTTTGCAGTATCCAGTGCCTCCAGCTGTTTCTTGATACCACGTGAAGTGAATCAAATTGACTGAAGGTTGACATCTGAGATGCTGGGGGTCTCCTGAGGAGGCCAATATGGACCATCCACTCAGTAATTCTGGCTGAAGATTGTTATGAATTCTTTTGTATTGATGTGTTGAGCTCTTCTGACATTGAGTATGGGGCAATTTGTGGAGCTTCCTCTAGTCAGTTGTTTAATTGCCCACCACCATTAACGGTTGGATGTGGCAGGACTGCAGAGCTTAGATCAAACCCATGGGTTGTGGAATCTGTCAATGTTGGTATCAGTTTATACTCCAGGATTCTTCCCCTTCACAGAAGCTGATGATCAATGAATTGAATGTTTTGTATGGTATATTCCACTAGCCAGAATTTCATATTGTTCGGGCAGGGAAGCATGGAAAATCACGTGAGAAGATGTCAGGCGTGCGTCCTGATATCATCGTGCAATATATTTCGGTCATTGTTGCCTGCCGACAATCAAGCAGGGTCAGCTTGGCACATGGAGGGGCCAATTGGACACAATTTTAAGTGGCCTGTCTGCTTTTATGGTTGATGGTGGGGGTGGAGTGTGGGGTGGGTGGGGCGGGGGGGCGGGGGGGGGGGGGGGGGCGGGGAAGCGGTGGGGGGGGGGGGAACGATTGGCCATGTGGCTTTAATGTTTTAGCTTCGACCTCAATCTGTCCGAGCTGGAATAAAACTACAAGGTTGTCCGGGTACTGAGGTTTGTGTTTGAATGTGCTGCCCAGAAAACCTTTGCATAGACTTTCCGTCGATATTTATTTCTCACGGGTTTGCAGCCCCCTGAGACCGCTCTGCCACGCTTGTCCCCGTGAGGGAGCAACTTCCGGCACCCTCCCTTCTCCCAGCGCCCGCTTTCTTGACGTCCTTCCCAGAGGCACTGAGACTTTCCCAGCGCGGTGTCCCGCATCCACTGCCCGTTAATTGGTTGCTCCCAGGCCGGCTGGATACACACACCTGACAGATGAATATTTGAGACCAATGTTTCTTTTAAAAATTACACCACAGGAGATGCAAAAGAACATTTTTTATTCGCCTGACTAGATTTATCTGTTACTCGTGTAATTAAAATTTGGAATTGGGTTTAATGCCTCACGTACGAATTATGGAATTGGATCCTTCAATCCTATTCCATTAGCAAAATTATCACAGAGACAAGATAAGTGGCGAAATGAAAATTATACTTTAATGTGTGACCCTAAATAATGTGATTCCAACAAAATGAAGTTCATTTCACAATGGTGTTAGCTGTGACTCACTGAGCAGCAACCGAGCCTCCGAGACAGAAAGCCATGGGTGGTATTTTACACTAGCGAGGTTTTACAGCCCCACTGAAGGTGATGGGGAGGCGATGGCCTAGTGGTATTAGTTAGTTTAGTTCAGTTTACTTATTCGTGTCACAAGTAGGCTTACATTAACACTACAATGAAGTTACTGTGAAAATCCCCCTATTATCACTGGACTATTAATCCAGAAACTCAGCTAATCTTCTGCGGTCGAATCCCGCCATGGCAGGTGGCAAAATTTGAATTCGATATAAAATATCTGGAATTAAGAATCTACTGATGACCATGAAACCATTGTCGATTGTCGGAAAAACCCACCTGGTTCACTAATGTCCTGAGAAAATCTGCCATCCTTATCCGGTCTGGCCTACACATGACTCCAAAGCCGCAGCAATGTGGTTGACTCTCAACTGCCCTCCAAGGGCAACTTGGGATAGGCAACAAATGCTGGCCAGCCAGTGACACCCATGTCCCACAAATGAATAAAAGAAAAAGGATTTTTGAATGACTTGGGGCATTTTACAGCTTCGCACTCACCACGACGGGGCTGGTAAATTCTGCCCCGCATCTGAAGTCCCATTTTAGGACCTTGGGAGGTGCGGTCTTTTAAATGAGATACCAAAACAAGGGGCCAGATTCTCCAACCCTGCCCGTGGCTGTGATTTTCCAGTCCCGCTACAGTGAATGAAGATGTGGCTGAGCACCAAATTCTCCATTCTCGTTGGCAGCGGTGGCGGGGCATCCGACATCGGTGCATTACCATTCTATCTGCCATTTCAGGTGGATGTAAACAATCCCATGGCTCTATTTTGAAAAAGAGTGGGGATTTATCCCAAGTACTCAGGCCACAATAACAGATAATCTGGTCATTATCACCCTGCTGTTGGTCGGATCTGACTGTGTGCAAATTGGTGCTATGGATCCTTTATTAAACAAATGGGAAGGCAAATGGTATTTGGCCTTTCGTGCAAGAGAATTTGAGTTCAGCTGTAAGGGAACTGCAGCTATAAAGTATAATATAGAGTCTTGATGAGACACCACCTGAAGTATTGTGTACAGTCTTGGGTTCCTTACCAAAGGAAATATATACTGTCCATGGAGGGAGGCCATTGAATGTTCACCGGACTAATCCTTGAGATGGTGGGATTGTCCTTGAGAAGAGAGATTGAGGAGACTGGGCCTGTATTCTCTGGAACAGAGAGGTGGCCTCATTGAAACATACAAAATTCTTAGTGCAGGATGTTTCCCCTGGCTTGGAGGTCTAGAACCAGGGGACACAGTCTCAGAATCAGGGTAGGCCATTAAGACAAAGACATGGAGGAATTTCTTCACTCGGATGCTGGTAAATCTTTGGAATTCTCTAACCCCAGAGGGCTGTAGAGGCTCATTTATTAATTATGTTCAGAGCTTGATAGATTTCTAGATACTAAAGACAAAAAGAAATGAAGGGATAGTAAAGGAAAATGGGATTGAGGGAAAAGATCAACCGTGATCTAGTTGAATGTTGGCGCAGGCATGAGGGGCCGAATGGTCTACCCCTGCTTCTATTTTCTACTACAACAATGACTACACTTCCAAAGTCCTTCACTGGCTTTACAGTGCGTTTGAACGATACCTCTGGATGTCAAAGGCGCTATATAAATGCAGATCCTTCTGTTTACTTTCAGATTAACAAATCGCGACATTAAACAACTTAGAAGTTCTACCGTAGCTGCAATTCACAAAATGATTTATGTAAAATTATTATTCAGCAGCTGGAATCCTGTCTTCAGCTGATTGTTAAAATCATTGGCTAATTTCTGTAGTTACCCTGTGGTGGTCTTTAGTGAAAAAGTGACTTTGCGTAAATTTGCTGTGGATTTTGCGGCATTCGTCGACTGTGAAGTTTGAAATTGAGGATATTTTAATGTGGAACTTTGCATTCCTGCACTCTAGCCTTGATTTTCATCTAACTATTGTTGACCATGCCTCAGCTGCCAAAGCACTAAGCTGGGAAACCCCCTCCCGAAACCCCTCCACCTCTCCCCCCTTCTCCTTTAAGATGCTCCTTAAAATCTAATGCTTTGACCAAACTTTTTACACTGATGTGTCCTTTTGGTCAGATTAAATATTCCAGTTTTGATTCTGCTCCCGCAGATTACCTTGTGTAGTTAACGGATTCTGATTTTAAAATTTATTTAGTGAACACAAATCCCCAAAGTCAACCTGGTTGGCATGGCTGCCTCACAGCGCCAGGGACCTCTGGGTTCGATTCCTGGCTTGGGTCACTGTCTGCGTGGAGTCCGCGCGTTCTCCCCGTGTCTGCCTGGGTTTCCTCCGGGTGCTCCGGTTTCCTCCCACAGTCCGAAAGACGTGTTGGTTAGGTGCATTGTCCATGCTAAATTGTCCCTCAGTGTACGCTGACAGGTGTCGGAGTGTGAAACCAAAAGAGAAAATGCTGGAAAATCTCAGCAGGTCTGGCAGCATCTGGAAGGAGAGAAAAGAGCTGACGTTTCGAGTCCAGATGATCCTTTGTCAAAGCTAAAAGGCAGAGAAAGTGGGAGATATTTATACTGCAGGGGGAGGGAATGAAAGACGAGTCATAGCCACACAAACAAGGGGAAAGGCTGCTAATGGCAGCCCATAGAGAGAATAGAAGGTCTGAATGGCCAAACGGCAGAGAAGCTGAAATCAGAGGGTAAACTGAGACAGATGGAGATGTGGGGAGAGGGGGGAGATGGGTGGGAGAGAGGTAGAATTGAGAAAAAAAGGGAAAAAGGGAAGCATATGGGGAGAAAAGGTAAGAAAAGGGGGAATGAAATAGGGGGAAAGAGTGGGGGGGGGGAAGAAAAATAAAGCAAGACAGTAAAGAAATAAAAGGTAGAGAACAGTTAAAAATGAGATAAAATGAAAACATGTGTCAGAATGTGACGACTAGGGGATTTTCACAGTAACTTCATTGCGGTGTTAATGTAAGTCTACTTGTGACAATAATAAATAAACTTCAAACTTTAAAACCTAGCAGAAGCTTCCTCATTCCTCATTTCTCCTTGGAGAGACGTAGGATGAGAGGAGACCTAATAGAGGTATATAAGATGTTGAGAGGCATAGATCGGGTGGACTCTCAGAGGCTTTTTCCCAGGGTGGAATTGGCTGCTACGAGAGGACACAGGTTTAAGGTGCTGGGGGGTAGGTACAGGGGAAATGTTAGGGGGAAGTTTTTCACACAGAGGGTGGTGGGCGAGTGGAATCGGCTGCCGTCAGTGGTGGTGGAGGCAAACTCAATAGGGTCTTTTAAGAGACTCCTGGATGAGTACATGGGACTTAATAGGATGGAGGGTTATAGGTAGGCCTAAAAGGTAGGGATATGTTCAGCACAACTTGTGGGGCCGAAGGGCCTGTTTTGTGCTATAGTTTTCTATGTTTCTATGTTTCTATTTGCTGAGTCTAAGGTGATATGCGATTGATCTATATAGATACAAATTGTTGTTGGAGATAAGAGGGTTAAACCGGAGACAGTGAGAGTACGGAATCATGCATATTCTGTGGAAAACCTACAAATCAAACTGAAATTGGGAGTATTTCTAAATAAAGAATACTCTGTATTAATGCTGTACCTGGTTTCCCAGCTAGAGGCCCTCAGTGAGCTACTCAGATATTACTGGTAACCTCCATTTTGGCAGAAGGGATACATCTTGTATTATGTTTTCTGGGTCCTCCAGCTTTACATTTGCAACCTTTTTAGGGATATATTAAGTCTGAGAAAACTTGGATTTGAAACAGGGCCAATGCCTGAAAGGGCTAGAAAATGGTGGCACAGTGGTTAGCACTGCTGCCTCACAGCGACAGGGATCCGGGTTCGATTCCCGGCTTGGGGTCACTGTCTGTGCGGCGTCTGCACGTTCTCCCCGTGTCTGCGTGGGTTTCCTCCGGGTGCTCCCGGTTTCCTCCCACAGTCCGAAAGACGTGCTGGCTATGTGCTAAATTCCCCCTCAGTGTACGCTAACCATGCTAAATTCCCCCTCAATGTAACCCGAACAGTCGCCGGAGTGTGGGGACTAGGGGATTCTCACAGTAACTTCATTGCAGCGTTAATGTAAGCCTACTTGTGACTAATAAATAAACTTGAAACTTTACTATGGTTTTCTTATGGGGACATGTTTTGAAATGTTAGAGGTGAGAAATAGCAGTGTTCCAATTTCTTCTTCACATCTGCTTTATCACCTTAAGCTTTCCGGATGCAGTCAAATCAACTAAGCAAATAGTAACATGCCAGGGAAATGTACGCTGGCAAGTAGCTCAAAGATTTCACCTTCCGCAAGGATACCTGGCCAGCTGAGATGCATCATGAATCCTCAAGGAAATGGGTGATGCCGAGGTAGATGTATCCAGGATTAAGGATTTGATTTGACTTATTGCTGTCACATGTATTGGTGTACAGTGAAAAGTATTGTTTCTTGTGGGCTATACAGAGAAAGCATACCATTCATAGAGTACATAGGGGAGAAGGAGAGGGTGCAGAATAAAGTGCTACAGTCACAGCTAGGGTGTAGAATGGACAGAGGGCTTTGAGGTTCAATGTACACATAGATTAATAACAATGAGTGCTACTATTTTCTTCAAGAAGTCATAAAATGGATTAGAGAATTGGAGGTTGCCTATTCTAATGTTGTTCGCGAAGAAAGCTTCAAGGGTGTCCCCAAAACATGGCCGCAGAGATCAAACATCCCTGCAGACTCACAGCCTACTCTGGCCTGTGATCCACCAAACTGGAGAATCATGGAATCATAGAATCCCTACAGTGCAGAAGCCCATTGAGTCTGCGCTGACTCTCCGACAGAGCATCCGATCTCCCCCCCCCCCCCCCTCACACCCTATTCACATAACCCCACATATTTACTCCACTAATCCCTCTAAACTACACATCTTGGGACACAAAGGATCAATTTAGCATGGCCAATCCACCTAACCTGCACATCTTTGGAGTGTGGGAGGAAACCGGAGCACCCGGAGGAAACCCATTTGGGAAGATTTATCCGAAAACGCACCAAGCACAACAAGAGGCTTCACCAGGAACTTGTAGAAGCAAAGTCGAGGCATCAGAGAGAGCGCGCAAACTTCCAGACAACCCAGCTATCTGACCCTCCAAATATTAACTGCCCCTCATGAGGCAGTGTTCAGATTGTGCACTGTCCTGAAGAGCTATCTCAGAATCCAGCGAACTGGATCGGAAACAATTTATCCTCAAACCAAGGGACTGCCTAAAAAAGGATCCTATTCGTGCTTGTCAAAGAGGATAGCGTAGCTGGAAAGGCTTTACAAGCAATGGATCACCCCTCACAAATATACTGGAATTATTTGAGGGGCTACTGTGTAGAATTTATTTGAATTTTCAGAAGGCCTAATGATAAAGTTCCAAAAATGAGGCTTTTTGAGATAGTCAAACAATCTAGTGACAAAATTAATGCTAATGTTTCGGAGTGATAAGGAGTTTGTGCCTTGCTTCATGTGGGCGGCATGGTGGCACTATGGTTAGCACTGCTACCTCACATTGCCAGGGACCTGGGTTCGATTCTTGGCTTGGGACACTGTCTGTGCAGAGCCTGCACGTTCCCCCCGTGACTGCGTGGGTTTCCTCCAGGTGCTCTGGTTTCCTCCCACAGTCTGAAAGACGTGCTGGTTAGATGCATTGGCCATGCTAAATTCTCCTTCAGTGTACCTAAGCAGGCACCGGAGTCTGGCGACTAGGGTTATAAAATAGGGTTATAAGGTTATAAAATGTAAAAGAAACCTCAGATTACACCTAGGTTAAATTGGAAAATGAGAGGGGGCCATGATTCACATTCTAAAAATGTTGGAGGCAATGAAAATTTGAAGGAAACAAGTTATTCAGCTTTGAACGTCACTGTGGAAATAGAGAAATGAGTACAAAATTTAACAACTCTCCAGTGGGATTAGGAAAATAACCCTTCCAAGGTAGTCATGATGTGGAGATGCCGGCGTTGGATTGGGATAGGCACAGTCAGTAGTCTCACAACACCAGGTTAAAGTCCAACAGATTTATTTGGTAGCACTCACCTGATAAAGGGGCAGTGCTCCGAAAGCTCGTGCTACCAAATAAACCTGTTGGACTTTAACCTGGTGTTGTGAGGCTACTTATTGTGCCTTCCAAGGTAGAGGAAAGTAGAATAGTCTCATAGTGTAGTAATTAATGCCAGTTCAGAAGAGATGGCTAAAAATAGAACTGAGGGTTTGAGGATAAATATATATATATACATGAGATTTTACACTTACTGGGTACCAATATTTTAAATGGTACTGGGTTCACGAAGGTGCACAGTGTATCTCGTCAGAGGTGAGTAAGGTAGGTGGCAGTGTTAAATTGGTATTCTGGAATTTCACAAGATTACCTTGGGTCACAAAGACTTTTCAGAGTTCTTTTCTCTCAGGTGATTATCTGTCATTATCCACCTCCCTCAGGAGATGAAGTGAGCTGTGTGGGGCATCGTGATGCATGGAATAGGCACCATAGGCCAGCCTTGTGTTTTAACCCCATTCCAGACTTCCCTGCATTCAGTTGCTCCGTGCAGCTGAACATTGGCCCCAATGTGAATATTTATAAGTTACAGCAAGTAAGCGGTCAGTGTTACACACAGCTCTGTGCTTTCAGCTCCTGGGCTGGTCTGGGTAAAATGAGAATAATGGAGAGAAAAATCGAGAGAAGGCTTGCATTCCTCACCGCAAATAATTATAGATCACAGTTGCCAAAGGCTTGAGGTCAGGACACGTGCTGAGCTTCTCATTGGTACAGCGTAAGAGTAAAAAAGGAAAACAAAGAATAATATTGACAGACAGGTGCAGAACATTCAAAAGGAAATCGAGTCTCAAGGTAAAACCATTCTGTTCACATCTTAATACAACGACAACTTATATTTGCATAGACAACTTCACTCTGACACTTACATAGAAAAGGCAATGTGGGGGTGG
Organism: Mustelus asterias; assembly: GCF_964213995.1. Taxonomy (NCBI): domain Eukaryota; kingdom Metazoa; phylum Chordata; class Chondrichthyes; order Carcharhiniformes; family Triakidae; genus Mustelus; species Mustelus asterias. The sequence continues at coordinate 68,189,686 of NC_135821.1, read as the reverse complement.
AGAAGGGACAATTATGTCTGCTTCCTCAGCAGGGTGTAGGGGGATTCATCATAGAATAGAATCTCTACAGTGCAGAAGGAGGCCATTTGGCCCATCGAGTCTGCACCGACAACAATCCTACCCCAGGCCCTATCCCTTCCACAACCCCACACATTTACCCCACTAACCCCTCCAACCTACACATCCCGGGACATAAAGGGGCAATTTTATCATGGCCAATCCACCTATACCGCATATTTTTGGACTGTGGGAAGAAACCAGAGCACTCGGAGGAAACCCACCCAGACATGGGAGGAACGTGCAAACTCCATACAGACAGTGACCCAAGCCGGGAATCGAACCCTAGTCCCTGGAGCTGTGGGGCAGGAGTGCTAACCACTGTGCCACCGTGCCACCCCATGACATGACATTATTGACTCTGAATGAAGAGCATGACTACAGGATTTCGGTCCACATTTTTGACTGTGCCACTGAAGGCAATTCCCTCAAGTGTCATGATCGGGAATTTCTATCCCCCCACTGCTGATTTGTGTTTTCCACATCCAGGGAGCGTGGCAAGGTTGGTGTATTGGTGCTAGTGCAATGATACGCCATGACACACAATGTCATCCCTTGTGAGGCATCCCAATATGAAAGTTGCTCGGAGTTAGGGTGGCACGGTGACACAATGGTTAGCACTGCTGCCTCGCAGTGCCAGAGACCCGGGTTCAATTCCGGCCTTGGGTATGTGAAGTTTGCACGTTCTCCCTGTGTCTGCGTGACTTTCTTCCAGGTGCTCCGATTTCATAGAATCAATACAGGATCACAGAATCCTTACAGTGCAGAAGGAGGCCAGTCGGCCCATCGAGTCTGCACCGACCACAATCCCAGCCAGGCCCTATTCCCATAACCCCACATATTTACCCCCTGACACCAGGGTCAATTTAGGATGGCCAATTCACCTAATCCGCACATCTCCCTCCTACAGTCCAAAGATGCGAGGATTAGTTGGATTGGCCCAATTAAATTGTCCCTTAGTGTCAGGAGTATTAGCAGGGTAAAGGTTAGGTCCTGGATGAGATTTTTGTGGGTGCAGGTTCAATGGGCTGAATGGCCTCCTTCTGCACTGTAGGGATTCTATGGTTTGTTGATGATGCATCATTAAGTTTTAAGTTAAGTTTATTTATTAGTGTCACAAGTAGGCTTACATTAACACTGCAATGAAGTTACTGTGAAAATCCCCTAGTCGCCACACTCCGGCGCCCGTTCGGGTACACTGAGGGTGAATTTGGCATGGCCAATGGACCTAACCAGCACGTCTATTGGACTGTGGGAGGAAACTCCCGCAGACACGGGGAGAACATGCAGATTCCGTAACGGACAGTGACCCAAGCTGGGAATCGAACCCGGGTCCCTGGCGCTGTGAGGTAGCAGTGCTAACCACTGTGCCACCGTCATATAGTGTGACAGCCGAGATGTTGGTCAACATTTCATAGTTGGCACTGAGAGGACTGTAAACCTGTCCAATTTATGCTTGTTGGGTGCCTCAGATTGCTTTGTGTCCTGTTGTAGAATGGTAGCTTAACTAAAGCTGGTGTTCAACAAGCCTACAGTCACCGAAAATTTAATAATTTTTGAGCATAGATGAAAACACCTTTCATGTTTAATGTAATTTTTATATAATTAAATGGAATACTCTCACAGAGGCAACACTGAGACATAAATGAAACACCAATAGATGCTTTGTATCCAAAAGCGCATGCAATTTGATTTATACACACACACGTACAGAGTAATATATATTTATTTTTGCTTATTGCCTATGCAGGGGGAAGCTGCAGTTACTCTTTGAAAAGTCAGGAAAGGCATGCACTTAAGCTAACCATATCTGAACATAAATGGACATTTTTATACATTCAGTTGGCAACAACCATGGTTTATGCATCCCCAGAGACCAATATGTAATATCAGACCAGTGAGCATTGATGGACAACATTAGAAGATTGGAATATCTTTCGATAGATGACTGTAAGTGCTTTTATGTCCTCATGATTATTCCCTCCATCCTTCATTGGTCCTCATTCATTATCTCTTTCGTTAGTACGTCGGTGTGTGACATAAATGAACGCGGAATCTGAATTTCAACAAGCTGAGGCTGGAGGTTGGAATCAACCTTTACCTTTCCATTTGGCAATAAAACTGTCCTGTATTTGCGTGTCTTCCTACCGGAGCACAGACTCTTCCTGTGGTTCCCGGCTTTTGCCAGTGTGAAGAGTAGCTGGCAGATGTCACAACATCGCGGGGGAACCAGCAATTCGAATGACTGGGTCCTCAAAGCAGAAACTATGGGAGGTCGCATGGGATAATGACAAGCAGTGTTAAGGTCCAGTTATTGAGATGAATATCGGTGCATGTCACTGGGATGCCAGTTTGGATGCGGGGCAACATGAAGATGTAAAGCCCTTGATTCATTCTTGCTTATTTATCACATTCAAATCCACCAAAGTCTAAAATGCCCGGGTTTAATGCGGCGGCCATCACGTTTCTTTTGCGTTTCTTTTTCAGCAACAAATAAGAACATAAGAACATAAGAAATAGGAGCAGGAGTAGGCCATCTAGCCCCTCGAGCCTGCCCCGCCATTCAATAAGATCATGGCTGATCTGAAGTGGATCAGTTCCACTTACCCGCCTGATCCCTATAACCCCTAATTCCCTTACCGATCAGGAATCCATCTATCCGTGATTTAAACATATTCAACGAGGTAGCCTCCACCACTTCAGTGGACAGAGAATTCCAGAGATTCACCACCCTCTGAGAGAAGAAGTTCCTCCTCAACTCTGTCCTAAACCGACCTCCCTTTATTTTGAGTCTGTGCCCTCTAGTCCTAGTTTCCTTTCTAAGTGGAAAGAATCTCTCCACCTCTACCCTATCCAGCCCCTTCATTATCTTATAGATCTCTATAAGATCCTCCCCTCAGCCTTCTAAATTCCAACGAATACAAACCCAATCTGCGCAGTCTCTCCTCATAATCAACACCCCTCATCTCTGGTATCAACCTGGTGAACCTTCTCTGCACTCCCTCCAAGGCCAATATATCGTTCCGCAAATAAAGGGACCAATACTGCACACAGTATTCCAGCTGCGGCCTCACCAATGCCCTGTACAGATGCAGCAAGACGTCTCTGCTTTTATATTCTATCCCCCTTGCGATATAGGCCAACATCCCATTTTTAAAATAATTCATTGTTAATCCCAGTGAAATTAAGTGCAAGAAACCAAAGCGAAACAAGTTTGGTTTTGCAGTGCTGTAAAACATGTGAAAACTCTACTGTCTGGGTGTTGGTTAGGGTGCATCGGCCGTGCTAAATTCACCCTCAGTGTACCCAAACAGGTGCCGAAGTGTGGCGACTAGGGGATTTTCACAGTAACTTAATTGCAGTATTAATGTAAGCCTACTTGTGACACTAATAAATAAACTTTAATTTTGTTGGGTTTCCACTGCGGAGCAGAAAACTTGGCCAAATATCCCTCTGCAGATTGTCTTCAGTGGACTTGGAGATGTTTGGATAGCAGGTGAGTTCAGAACTGGTAGCATAGTGGTTGCATTATTGAACTAGTAATCCAGACGCATGGACTGGGATTTAGTTTGAGCAACAGGAGCCCTTCCCAAATGGTTTTTGAACTGAGAGGAGCCCTGTATCACTTCCTTGAGGGACAGGTCCAATGTAATTTCAATGACCTCAGACATTTAACTGGCTAGCTCAGACCTTACACGCATTCATGGCCCCGGTAAAGTGGAAAGCCCACCTGCGAGAACTGTGAGAATTTTTTATTGAATTCAAATTCCACCATCTGCCGGGGTGGGATTCGAACCCGGGTCCCCAGAACATTACCCTGGGTGACTGGATTGCTCGTCCAGTGATAATTTCACTGCGCCACTGTGTGCTTGGTTACCTAACAGTTCGAAGTCTCACAACACCAGGTTAAAGTCTAACAGGTTTATTTGGAATCACGAGCTTTTGGAGTGCTGCTCCTTCATCAGGTGAGTGGAGGTCATATAGTCGGCATATATAGACAGAGACACAATTGCAAGATAATGGTTGGAATGCGAGTCTTTACAGGTAATCAAGTCTTTACAGATACAGACAGTGCAAGTGGAGAGAGGGATAATCACCGGTTAAAGAGGTGTGAATTGTCTCAAGCCAGGACAGTTAGTAAGATTTTGCAAGCCCAGGACAAATGGTGGGGGTTACATGAACCCAAGATCCCGGTTGAGGCCGTCCTCATGCGTGTGGAACTTGGCTATCAGTTTCTGCTTGGCGATTCTGCGTCACACAGATGTTGTGAGACTTCTTACTGTGCCCATCCCAGTCCAACGCCAGCATCTCCACATCTTGGTTACGTAAGGCACATGTGGTTAGGAGAGTTTCCCATTGGATGGCAAAACAGTCAATTCTCGCTTAACAATACAATTGATTCAACATTGATTAAAAGCCTCCCACTTTACCATTTAATTAAAAATGACATTTACAGTAATGAGTTGGAGAAACTCAATAAAATTGCCACAATATTATTTTTTATTATTGAAGAAAGACCATACAAAACAAGTTATGAAAGCATTAGCGAGATTTCCTTAAGTGTGGGATCAATATGATATTTAAGTAACCAACTGAATGTCTTTCAAACCTCTGATATGAGTAGAATATACATACTTTCACAATGATGGGTACAAGGCCAAAATCATGGCCACCTAATTATTTTTAATCATGCAATGTGAAAATATGGGGTGGCATAGTGGCACAGTGGATAGCACTGCTGCCTCACAACGCCAGGGTCCCAAGTTCGATTCGCGGCTGGGGTCACTGTCTGTGTGGAGTTTGCATGTTCTCCCTGTGTCTGCGTGGGTTTCCTCCGGGTGCTCTGGTTTATTCTCATAGTCTGAAAGACGTGCTGGTTGGGTGCATTGACCCAAATGAGCGCCGGAGTGTGGCGACTCGGGGAATTTTGCAGTAACTTCATTGCAGTGTTAATGTAAGCCTTACTTATGACTAATAAATAAACTTTAACTTTACAGATCTTTCACTCTGTCAAGTCTTTTCATGAAGGGCGGCACGGTAGCGCAGTGGTCAGCACCGCTGCTTCACAGCTCCAGGGTCCCGGGTTCGATTCCCGGCTCGGGTCACTGTCTGTGCGGAGGCTGCACATTCTCCTCGTGTCTGCGTGGGTTTCCTCCGGGTGCTCCGGTTTCCTCCCACAGTCCGAAGATGTGCGGGTTAGGTTGATTGGCCAGGTTAAAAATTGCCCCTTAGTAGTTTGAGGAAGAGAATTCCTAATGCTGGCCAGTGTCAGTGTAATCAGCAAAGGGCCTAAATCTCCCTTTAGCTGCTTTGCTTACGACTTTTGCCTCACGACCAATGAACAGAAATAATTGCGCCCAAAGTTCCAGGAGTCCAGGATGAGCTAAGTGCCAGGGTCTTAGGGCCGGAGAGGGGGGGGTGGGGTTGGGGGGGGGGGGGTGGAGGCTGAGAAGCGTGAGCACAAGGGGCTGGGGTTGTTGGTGGAGAGGCTGTGGGGGAGAAAGTACCTGCAGGGGCCAGGCCTATTGGCAAGGGGGAGTGGAGGTGCCCAATGTTAAAAGGAGGTTGCTGATAGAGGCGCTATACCCTTCCCATCCAAGGCCTGAACAGGGTTACATTTCAGGCTCCCACTGCCCCTGAGCCCCTCCCAGAAGCCTGGAAATTGAGGCTGGGTGGGAAACATCCCTTAAGTGGTCAATAATTGGCCATCCAAGGATTGCAATTGGAACAAGGGCAGACTGGCCTCGGCCTTGCCCCTCCCATCTTAAAATTACAGAGAGGTCGGGGCAGGTGGGAGTGCAGTGGAAAGGCCATCTGAGAAATTTAGACACCTCGCCTACAAACCTGTCGGCGGAGAAACATAAAATTCTGCCATCGGTGTTCCAACTGAAACTTGATAAATCTTGCTGAATTTCAAATATTTTCCTCCTCCAGCTGCAAGACTAAGATATGTATTTGCCTCTTCAATGGCCTGATTTCCTTCTGCTACGATGTTGTTAAATGATCTTCATATATGCAATGTAAATAAACAAGTCATCCAGCTCCATGAGGCTGTCAACTCTCGGGTACCTCAGCCAATTGGACATTCTTCATGAGTGAAGCATATCAGTTCATGGGTGGGATTTTTCAGTCACACCTGCCCCGGGACTGGAAAATCCCGCCCGAGGTCAATGGACTTTTCACTGCTCTGTCCAATTATCCCTCCCGCCCGTGACGATTCCCACGGCGCGTGGATCTGAAAGGTTTAGGCCAATGTACGCACCTTCCTGAATATTGATTGAAGTGGAAAATTTGGCTGTTTTATCCCCGACTCTCAGCCCACACCAGACCCAATCCTTGCAAAGCTCCAGCAATGCTGAGGGCAGGTTCGGCCCACCATCTGTTGCCAGAAGATTTTGCGGAAGTCCATACGTAAAACAATAGGGTTTTTTTTTAAAGACTGCATGATGAAAAGATACACAAATTGGGTAGGAACAAACATGTCAGTACTCCATAACCAGGCGGCATGGTAGCACAGTGGTTAGCACTGCTGCTTCACAATGCCAGGGACCCAGGTTCGATTCCCGACTTGTCTGTGTGGGTTTTCCCTGGGTTCTCCCCATGCCTGCGTGGGTTTCCTTCGGGTGCTCTGGTTTCCTCCCACATTCGGAAAGACACGCTGGTTAGGTGCATTGACATGAACAGGTGCCGGATGGTGGCGACTAGGGGACTTTCACAGTAACTTCATTGAAATGTTAATGTAAACCTTACTTGTGACTAATAAATAAACTCTACTTTAGCAACGTCACTGTGTGAGATTTGAAAATGGCTCATTCTGCCTTGGTTATCACGATGGCTATGATAGACTGGGGTGGCACAGTGGTTAGCACTGCTGCCTCACAGCACCAGGGAGCTAGGTTCAATTCCGGCCTCGGGTCACTGTCTGTGTGGCGTTTGCAAGTTCTCTCCATGTCTGCGTGGGTTTCCTCCGGGTGCTCTGGTTTCCTCCAACAGTCCAATGATGTGCAGGATTGGCCGTGTTAAATTGACCCTCGTGTCAGGGGATTAACAGGGTAATTATGAGGGGTTGCAAATATGGGGCCTGGGTGGGATTGTGGTTGGTGCAGACTCGATGGGTCGAATGGCCTCCTTCTGCAGTGTAGAGATTCTATGATTCTATAAGGCTAACATTCATGTAAATAAATCAAAGCCCATGCTACTCTTATACTGAAACTAATTATTCACAGAAATATGATTTAAGCGTTTGCTTAATTCCCTGGGCTCCTCCAATTTCAACCTAATTCTTATTTTCTCTGTAGTCTCTCTTATTAGTTTCTATTTTTGTTCAACTCCATGCTTTCTTACGTTCCTCAATGACTCTCTTTCATTCTGATTAGACCAAACTGTACAATAATCTTTTACTCTCATCTACAAGTCAAGTGGAGCAGGCAGACGCAGAGAGAATTGGACAGGAGATAAGTAAATATTCTGGAGCGCTGCGGAGCAACCAGTCAATAACTCTCAAGAAAGGTTAACCATATTCTGGTGCTATTCAACTCCATAATGTCCACTTCCTTGTCAGTGTAGAAATATTCATTCCTGAGTGAGATATTCCTGTCTGATCTAGCAATGCTTGGCAAAGCATTGGGAGACAGTGGTGTAGTGGTAACGTCCCGACAGTGGTAATCCAGAGGCCCAGGGGGGACATGGGTTCAAATCCCACCACGGCAGCTGGTGGAATTTAAATTCAATTAATAAAAATCTGGAACCTAAAGTTAGTCTCAATGACGGTGACAATGGCAACTATCATTGATTGTCGTAAAAACCTATCTGGTTCACTAATTTCCTTTGGGGAGGAAATCTGCCATCCTTACCTGGTCTGACCTACATGTGATTTCAGACCCACAGCAATGTGGTTGACTCTTAACTGCCCCTCTGAAATGGCCTAGCAAACCACTCAGTTCAAGGGTGGTTAGGGATGGGCAACAAGTGCTGGCCCAGCCAGCCATGCCCACATCCAATGATGCCCACATCCAGCACCATTGGGAGTCACTGCCAGGACCACAGGTGGTCCCCAGTGCTGAGGAGCCTTGATTGACAGGTAGGCCTGGGTAGGATGTTGCAGTGAGAGATTGAGTGGGGATGAACCATTGAGTGAGGGTGTGGTGGGTGGTGTTAAGTTCAAGAGGCAGGATGGAGGGTTAAAGGGGAGGAATAATCTGTGTGGTGAGGCAGTGGAGGGGGGTTGCCTCCATTGGGTACAGGGGGCCACAATAGACGGCCCTCCCTCCCCCACTGAAGGCCGACCGACACCAGCACCCGTTGCTCACCCTGCATGCTAGGGGCCTCCCATCATGTGTAAAATACCAGAGGGAGCAGGAAGAGGCTGCTTGAGGGCTTCAATAGGCCCAAGGATGGACAGGTGGCCAATGCATCCCCCTTCTCTCCCCCCCCCACCCCTTGTAAAATTTCAGACAGGTGGGGGGGAGAGGCGGTGGTAGTGAATAGGCAGCGAGAAGGCCACCTACTGGACTTTACGTGATGACCCTACCTTCAAACTGACCAATGGGGGAGCACAAATCCCAGCCCAATGGTGCTCATGACTGATGACCAGAGGAGTTATTTTGGTCAACGTTTACCCCTCATCACATGGGTATTTGTGGGAACTTGCTCTGTGCAAATTGGCTGCTGCATTTCTTACATTTCAACAGCAACTGCACTTAAAAATATAATTTTATCCGTTCTAAAGTGCTCTGGATGTCTTCTGGTTATGCACGATGGCTTCTCATAAAGGCAAATCTTTCTTCCTTTCAAGTCCGGAGCCAGGAAAAGGTGTTGGAGGGCAAAAGGGAACAAAAGGGAAGGTATGTGATAGGATGAAAGGCAGAAGAGAAACTCTGGGCTAAATAATATGGGGGCATTGATGGTATGACCCTCCCCCCACCCTCCCCACCGGAAACAACATTGTGACCCTCCCTCGCTGGCATAAACCACTGTGGGGTGGATTAATGAGGGCTGTGGGGCTTCCAACCCCCTAATTGGGGCAGAAATCCTGCCCTCTAGAGCTACCAGCCAATCAGAAACAGCTGGCATCTCCAGGAAGGTGTCAACGGCAACTGCCAGGAGCGCGGAGGAAGATCAAGACCAGTGAATCCCCGGAGAAGGTCACCGCCATCCCTTTGAAATCGAGGATGGCGTCTGTCAGGCTTGGTGAGTCTTCAGATGACTAAGGAACCCGATTCTGGAGCCACGTGTTCTTCCGCAGTAGGGGACATGGAGTTCACAGCCCCAGGTTGGCTTCCCTCTCCTTCCTCCATTCTGCCTCGCTGTCGAGTTGTTGAGCCTCAGAGTGGCTTGTGCCTTGATGGACCAGGTGGAGTCATACTGAGCACTCTGCAGCCTCCTCCACCCACCTCCATGCTCGAGGGCAGCCTTGAGTGTATATTTATACCTCTTCCTTTGGTCACCCTTATAACTTTGGCCAATGGAGAGATGGGAGATGAGAATTGTCCAGGGAAGGGGTTTCCCGGGCATCTGGACGCAATGGTCCATCCATCAGAGTTGGTTCCGCAGGGGCAGGGCTTCAATGCTGGTAGACACAACTTTAAACAAGTAAGTTAGAAAATCGAGCTGCCCACTCCTGTCCAGCTGCCTATGGCAACCATCGTAAGGTGTAGGCAGTATATTATCAGAGTCAGTTGATTTATGAACTTCATTGACTTGTTTATATATTAAATGTGGTGGTGGAGATGCCAATTTTGTTTGCTGAAGGATGCATTCGGAACCTATGGGTGGGATTTTCCATTAGCGACACCGGAGGACATCGTCAAAAGTCAACTGCTCTCCGGGTTTTCCTGTCCCACCCGCAACGATGTCCGCTGGGTGTTGGGGCTGGAAAGTCCCTCCCTTTACTGCCTCAGAACAACATCTGCTCATCTTTTTGTGTCCTTTGCAACGACTGGGAAACATTTAGTGAAACCTTGCCTTCTATAGATGCGCATTCAAACATACAAAGAAAGTTAGCTCTTACCTTGTACAAAGCATAATGGAGGACATGCCCCTGTCTATGTCAATGGGAATAAAGTGGAAATGGTTGAGAGCTTCAGGTTTATAGGTGTCCAGATCACCAACAACCTGTCCTGGTCCCTCCACGTCAACGCTATAGTTAAGACAGCCCACCAAAGCCTTTACTTTCTCAGGAGGCTCAGGAAATTTGGCACGTCCACTACGACTCTCACCAACTTTTACAGATACACCATTCTTTATGGTTGTATCACAGCTTAGTATGGCTCCTGCTCTGTCCAAGACCGCAAAAAACTACAAAGTGTCGTGAATATAGCCCAATTCATCACTCAAACCAGCCTCCCATCCATTAACTCTGTCTATACTTCCCGCTGCCTCAGAAAAGCAGCCATCATAATCAAGGACCCTACGCACCCCAGACAATCTCTCTGCCACCTTCTTCCATCAGGAAAAAAATACAAAACTCTGCGGTTATGTACCAACCGACTCAAGAGCAGCTTATTCCCTGCTGCCATTCGACCTTTGAATGGACCTACCTCATATTAAGGTGATCTTTCGCTACACCCTAGCTATGACTGTAACATTACATTCTGCACCCTCCCCTTGCCATCTCTATGTACGGTATGCTTTGTCTGTATAGCACGCAAGAAACAATACTTTTTATTGTATAACAATACATGTGACAATAATAAATCAAATCAAATCAAATCAATTCTCCTTGGCAATTTGAAATGCGATTATCTTGTTTTCCAACCTTTCCAACTTTCTTTGCTGCTTGATTTGGTCGCTGTGCAGAAATATTTAAGTTATTCCTCCTCATATGCATTCTTCGCTCCACTATTTCCGTACAACCTTGCTTTGAAGTCATTTAGGACTGACCTTGCTAAGATTATTCCTCCCCCCAGCTGTAACTGGACAACCAAGTTTTCTTTAGCTGTTTATATTCTTCATCAGTCACTGAGTGGCAGTGATAACTCATCTGGTGAAACCACAAGCACATTTGTGAAGCTGTTACTCCTTAAATTTTCCCCAACTTCGCCAGAAATCACAGTGACCAGGCAGCTGTTCACAAAAGCAGCGACATCCTACGCTGGTTTTGTGGACCGCGACCTAGCTTATGACTCATGCAGGCAATAAATGAGGGGAATTGTTAAATAAATCACCGAGGAAGATCTCACAGACACATGAGGGAGTGCGTCGCTATCTGACCTTTGATATATAACATATCTTTCGAGTAAAAGGTACTTGATCAAAATGTTGGTGCATTGCATTACCTAATACAGCAGTGTATTTAGTGACAACACCGCAGTAATCTGGGCAATTCATCAACTACATTTAGACAGAGCTGAGATAATGCTGCTTGAACTGAAACCCTTGATGAGTGTCTTGAGGCCCAGAGTCGATATGCATCATTTCTGATGGAAACCTGACGTCTTGGGATTAACCCAGTAGCTTGGCCTTCATGTACTTTGGATGGGTTGTTACAGCTTTGTCTCAATAACATTATGAAAATGCTTCCTTGTTTAAAAAGTTTTGCGCGTCTCATCATCTCCTCATACATCATCTCATTACAATCGCAATTTTTAGGATCTATCTTCCAGCTTACCCTTCACCTGGTTAGATGCATTGGCCACGCGGTTTCCTTCGGGTCCTCCCCGTTTCCTCCTACAGTCCGAAAGACGTGCTGGTTAGGTGCATTGGCCATGCGATTCCCGGCTCGGATCACTGTCTGTGCGGAGTCTGCATGTTCTCCCCCGCGTCTGCATGAGTTTCCTCCGGGTGCTCCGGTTTCCTCCCACAGTCTGAAAGACGTGCTGGTTAAGTGCATTGGCCGTGCTAAATTCTCCCTCAGTGTACCCGAACAGGCACCGGAGTGTGGCGACTAGGGGATTTTCACAGTAACTTCACCGCAGTGTTAATGTAAGCCTACTTGTGACACCAATAAATAAAAAAACAATTAACAGTTGCATTTTATTACTTTGACTGTTGATTAAAACCAAAGGAGTTGTGTATTTCTTTGCTTTTATGTTGGGATTTGGTGCTTAAATCAAAAGGCCGTAAATTTTATTCTCTCCCGAAGCAAGTATCCTGAACAGAAACTGAGACTCTGCGGTTAATGTCTTAACAAGTAATCATTCCTATTTTCCTGCCATGAATTATGTCAGTGCAAGTTGGCAATATCTTGGAAACTGAAACTAATATTAACCAAAATCAATAAGCGCTAAATCCGAATCTTCAGAAGTGGCCAATCAAGAAAAATGCAATATTGGTAAATATTAAGTTAGGGCGCTTACCGTGGTAAATGTGCAGGGTTACAGAGACAGGGTGGGGAAGAGGGTCTGGGTAAGATATTCTGTCAGAGAGTCAGCAGACTGAATGGCCTCCTTCAGCACAGTAAAGTTTAAAGCTTATTTATTAGTGTGACAAAGTAGGCTTACATTGACACTGCAATGAAGTTACTGTGAAAATCCCCTAGTTGCCACACTCTGGTGCCTGTTCGGGTACACTGAGGGGGAATTTAGCATGGCCAACGCACCTAACCAGCACGTCTTTCAGACTGTGGGAGGAAACCGGAGCACCCGGAGGAAACCCACACAGACACGGGGAGAACATGCAGACTCCTCACAGACAGTGACCCAAGCCCGGGAATCGAACCCAGGTCCCTGGCGCTGTGAGGCCTGTTCCTGTGCTGTAATTTTCTTTGTTCTTTGTTCTAGAAGATATACTCATATACTCCACAATGCTGCTATGCACTGGAACTTCTTTGTGTTATATCAACAGTCAGTTAAACCCACCTCTGTTACAAATGGTGAAAAAGTCTGGGCTCAGCAGCCTTGATGCTGTCTCTGCTGTGAACGATACTGGGTTTGGAACCAGCGTTCTGTGTAATAAAAGAAAAATCAATTAGCGGAGAGAGTGATGTACGAAAAGGGAATCATTCAAAGGCTGATGGATTGAACTGAACAATCAATAAGCAATGGAAATATGTTTTGTACGGGGAGCAACGTAATTGTCTCGAAACCGTTCCAAAGCAATCCTGCTTGGAAAGTTGTGACATCTGTAATCTTTATGTAAAACTGTCGATGTTTAATATCTGGAGTTGGGGGAAAATGGGAGCAGGATTTGTTTTCGGAGTAAAGGTCTTCGAGCAGAGTCTCACCTTGAGAATGTGCTTAAACTACATTTCATAAAACTGCCCAGAGTTGTTGTTCTCTGAATGTGGAGATAAATGTGACATTTCTGTCGACAAAATATGCTAGGTTTAGCCGTGAGCTCTCTTTGGTCTTGAGATTCTAGGAGAAGAAAGCAAAGGAGGATTTAATTGCATAATTTTTCTTTATTCATTCGTGGGATGTGGCCGTCGCTGGCTGGGCCCGCATATATTGCCCATCCCTAGTTGTCCTTGGAGGGCAGTTGAGAGTCAACCACATTGCTGTAGCTCTGGAGTCACATGTAGGCCAGACCAGGTAAGGACGGCAGATTTCCTTCCCTAAAGGGACATTAGTGGAACCAGTTGGGTCTTTTTCCCACAATCGACAATGGTTTCATGGTCATCAGTGGATTCTTAATTCCAGATATTTTTCATTGAATTCAAATTCCACCATCTGCTGTGGCGGGATTCGAACCCAGGTCCCCAGAACATTAGCTGAGTTTCTGGATTAATCGCCTTGCGATAATACCATTAGGCCGTTGCCTCTCTGTACTAGTTGCATGTTTGGTACTCTCTGCATAAGGAAGCCAGATAACACCACAAGGCAAGTCTTGGCAGATAGGCCAGTGGGAATCTCACCAGTGTTTCATGCTGATTAGATACATGAGGTGGGATTTTCCAATCCCGCCCCCAATTCAAGACTGGAAATTCCTACCCCAGGTCAACAGACTTTGGAAGTGTCTGTCTAATTTTCCGTCCCATCTGTGACGATTCCTGTGGACAGTGGGGCTGGAAAATTTACCTCTTAATTTTAGCTGATTAACCAGGGCTTTTACCCAGGGCTGAAATGGTTGTCACGAGAGGCCAGGTTTAGGGTGCTGGGGAGTAGGTATAGAGGAGATGTTAGGGGTAAGTTTTTCACTCAGAGGGTGGTGGGTGCGTGGAATCGGCTGCCGGTAGTGGTGGTGGAAGCGGATTCAATTGAGTCTTTTAAGAGACTTTTGGATAGGCTCATGGAGGCTAGTAAGATAGAGGGTCATAGATGAGCCTAGAAGGTAAGGAAATTGTTCGGCGCAACTTGTGGGTCGAAGGGCCTGTTTATGCTGTAGCTTTTCTATGTTCTATGTTCTAACCTCGGGCAACCTCAGACTAAACTGTTTGGATTTGGGCGTAGGTTTTTCAGCAGCTTGTCGTTCAACTAGCTGATAGAGTTCATTTCCCATTCCTGTCACGCATCTAAATTTTAAAAAATTCATTCATGGGACGTGGGCATCGCTGACTGGGCCAGCATTTATTGCCCATCTCTAGTTGCCCTTGAGAAGATGCCGGTGAGCCGCCTTCTTGAGCCGCTGCAGCTCCTGAGGTGTAGGTACGCCCATGGTGCAGTTAGGGAGGGAGTTCCAGGGTTTTGACCCAGCGACAGCGAAGGAACGGCGACATATTTCCAAGTCAGGATGAGGAGTGACTGGAGGGGAACCATCAGTTGGCGGTGTTTCCAGATACCTGCTGCCCTTGTCCTTCTAGATGGTAGTGGTTGTGGGTTTGCCTAAGTATCCTTGGTGAGTTCCTGCAGTGCATCTTGTGGATGGTACACACGGTTACCACTGTCCATCACTGGTGGAGGGAGTGAATGTTTGTGGATGTGGTGGTAATCAAGCAGGCTGCTTTGTCCTGGATGGTATTAAGCTTCTTGAGTGCTGTTGGAGGTGCACCCATCCAGGCACCCATCCAGGCAAGTGGAAAGTATTCCATCACACTCCTGACTTGTGCCTTGTAAAAGATGGACAGGCGTCAGGAGAAGAGTTACTCTCTGCAGAATTCCCAGCTTCTGATCTACTCTTGTAGCCACAGTATTTATATGGCTAGTCCAGTTCAGTTTCTGGTCAATGGTAACCCAGGATGTTGATAGTGGAGAATTCAGCGATGGTAATGACATTGAATGTCAAGGGGCAATGGTTAGATCCTCTCTTGTTGGAGATGGTCATTGCCCGGCACTTGTGTGACACAAATGCTACTTGCCATTTGTTAGCCAAAGCCTGGATATTGTCCAAGTCTTGCTGCATTTGGACATGGACTGCAGTATCTGAGGATACTGGTCAAAATGTAATATAGAAATGGTTCACACGAACAAGAAGGAGGAGTGGGCCATTCGGCCCCTCAAGCTTATTCTGCCATTTAATAAGATCATGGCTGATCGGATAGTAACCTCAAATCTGCATCCCGCCCACCCCCAATTAACATAACACCCCTTTGCTTACCAAGAATCTATCCGCCTCTGCCTCAGAAATATTCAAAGACTTTAATTCCACCACCTTTCCAGGAAGAAAGTTCATTTACTGGTGTAATTCCCAAACCGGACTCTGGCGAGGCTTCCCATTGGACCATAGTCGTGAGCCCAGCTGATGTTATCTGTGAGGGTTCCCAACCTGGAACACCGGTTTGTGGTGGTGTATAGTTTTGCTTGCAGAGACGGTGTGAAGAGTCACGCGCACGACCCAGTGAGAAGAATAAATAATGAGTCCAATTCTAGTATAACACTTATTAAAGACTATTTATTACAATAAAAAAAAGACACAAATACACAAACAGGACTATAATGCTCTCAGACAGTTACGTATAGGAACTACTAAACACACCCACACAGTTTATGTAGAAATGATCCCTTTTGATTCAAAATACATTTGCAAAATCTGAATTCTTTCTGGCTTTCCCTCTTCCCAAGCAACATTAATCGAATAGATCTATAAGTAAAGGCCAGCTTATAATTTTTTATTTATTCGTTCGTCGGACATGGGCATCGCTGGCTGGGCCAGCATTTATTGCCCATCCCTAGTTACCCGAGGGCAGTTGAGGGTCAACCACATTGCTGTGGCTCTGGAGTCATATGTAGGCCAGACCAGGTAAGGATGGCAGATTTCCTTCCCTAAAGGACATTAATGAACCAGATGGGTTTTTCTGGCAATCGACAATGGTTTGATAGTCATCAGTGGATTCTTAATTCCAGGTTTTTTTATTGAATTCAAATTCCACCAGCTGCCGTGCTGGGATTTGAACCCAGGTCCCTGAGAACATTTGCTGAGTTTCTGGATTAATAGTCTAGCGATAATACCACTAAGCCAAAGCCTCTCCACACTGTACACGATTGAGGAGTTATTCTTGGTTCAGCGAAGAAATGATTTTAATTGCCTCCACAAAGGTTTTTTGCACTCTTGCTTCTGGTCTGCTAGCTAGAACCACCTTACAGACTGCTAGGCGGAACCTGCCTCTCTGCTTCCACAAAAAGTTGGCTTCTAACCTGTTAGTTCAGTCTCATTCTCGGCATTGCCAGTCCCTGTGATAGCCACGAATATTTACTGAGCGGGCGTGGCCATGTGGATGGGTGGCCTGGGCAGCTCGGATTGAGCCAGGAGGCTCAAGCAGATTGTGGCTGTCACACATGCAGTGCAAAGTGGGTAGCCTGGAATTAGTGCGCTTGGAGGTGCACTGAGAGCGGTCGCTATCTAATCTCTAAACAAATATCGACAAATAAGTAACCAAAAAAGAAAATGCTGGAAAATCTCAGCAGGTCTGGCAAGGAGAGAAAAGAGCTGACGTTTCGAGTCCAGGAGACCCAGCATTTTCCAACATTTTCTCTTTTGGTTTCAGATTCCAGCATCCGCAGTAATTTGCTTTTATTGGCAAATAAGTACCTGTTTTCTACAAAGCATTATTAAAACTTTCCATAAATTCACCACTTGCATGTTATTAGCATTAGAATTTAGATATGGGGTGGAGGGCGGAGGGGAGGTTACGATTATTAATCCACTTGGAAAGAGATTCCACAACAGGAAGTTTTGCGTAAGCATTTGAAAATGTCCCATTTTTCTTAAAGAAGTCATTTGTGTTCCCCACACGGCGCTGAAATTGGCAGATGTCTCGGATGTTGCCTCCTTTATTCATTCCTGACAGGTGCCGCTGTCCTTCCCAGTGTTTACCTGCCCTCAGACAACAGGCCCCCTTGTGCAGCTTTCCTTTTTCCAGCACATGCTGCGACCTCGATGCCCTCAAACACTTGTCAAGAACTGCCTCGTTCCCTCCAGGCCCAGAGGACAAGACAGATGACGCTGTCCTGGTCAGATTCTTCTTGCTCACTAATCCCGTCACATTCCTCTGTCTCCTCCTGTCAGCTCAAACCACCGTCCGGATGGAGGCTTGTGTTTAATGGTGATTGTTTACACCAGAGGTCTAAGACGAATGAAAGGACTCGGTGTTCTTTGCTCAGTTGCTGTGGACTCTCCTCTGCGTGATTGTGGGGCACCTATTTAAAGCTGCATCTCTGTCTCTCCACGTGTGCCGATAGGCTTTTTGTTTTAAAAGTGAGCTTTTATTTTCTAATAGTGCCTGCTATGTTTTGTCAATGACTGATTGTGCTGAACTCAAGAAAGCATAAATTTACCTTGGGATTCAGAGATTGGAGGTGCAGGGAAGAACCCGTGTTTGTACATCAAACAAATCAGTTATGAAGCAATAAGCACGCTTGTACCTCGCAGCCAGCTCTCTGAAATACGGCCCCAGCACCAAGCTATACAGACCAGCACGGGCTTTGGTCTATAAATAAAATGAAACTGCGCTTTATTATTAATAAATGTAATATTTTCAAAACACTTATTTTCTTGCAGGTCCATCATTTTATGCCACAAATGAGTGCAAGAGGAATTGCAAAGAAATGAACCAATGCTAGTTGCAAATTGCATGCTGTATCAGTAGAACGGTGCATGCGTGCAACAGAGACAAACATACTTCCAGAGATTTCTTTGCTTATAGAATCCCTACAGTGCAAAAGGAGGCCATTTGGCCCATCGAGTTTGCACAATCCCACCCAGGTCCTACCCCCGTAACCCCATTTACCCTCCTAATCCCCCGATACTAGGGAAATTTAGCATAGCCAATCCACCTAACCTGCGCTTCTTTCGGATTGTGGGAGGAAACCAGGGCACCCGGAGAAAACCCACGCAGACAGGGGGAGAATGTGCAAACTCCACACAGACATCGACCCAAGCCGGGAATCGAACCCGGGTCCCTGGTGCTGTGAGGCAGCAGTGCCACTGTGCCACTCATTACTTTGAGATCTTTTGATTGTTTCTTTTCCTCCTCCCCATCCAGAATTATAGAATCCCTACCGTGCAGAAGGAGGCCATTCGGCCCATCGAGCCGGCACCAGCAACAATCCCATCCAGGTCTTACTCCACGTACATACTCCACTAATCCCCCTGACACTAAGGGGCAATTTAGCATGGCCAATCAACCTAACCCACACATCTTTCGGACTGTGGGAGGAAACCGGAGCACCCGGAGGAAACCCACACAGACACGGGGAGAACGTGCAAACTCCACACAGAGAATGACCCAAGGCCAGAATCGAACCCGGGTCCCTGGCGCTGTGAGGCAGCAGTGCTAACCCACTGTGCCAGTGTGCTGCTCTCTGGAAGGTATTGGCATCTTGTGTGAGATTGAATTTCAGTACATGGCTTTATTCACTTGTTAGCCATGAAGAGGAACAGGGGAAGATTCTTTAAAGAAAGCCTATGCCGCAGTCGTGTCCTCGCCCCTGACTCCATGTCCAACCCAAATACTTTGCGTGGGCAGTTAGCGGGTAATGACCAGAGTAGGAACTCTGATCAGTTCTTCTTGTTGTGGATGTTAATCATGGCTGAGTGGGCAACACTCTCAGGGCGGTATTTCCCACTTGATCCCACGGCCTGTTTCACGATGGCGGAAGTGACCCACTAATGGCCAGTGGCAGGATCTAATGATCCTATTGCTGTATGTATACCTTCCCCGGCTGCTGAGAAACTCGCGTTAGCGTTTCGCCATCGGAGGGACTGGAAGATCTCACCAGCGAGAAGGGCTGGAAAATTCCACCCTCTGAGTTAGAATACCTGAGACTGACAGTCCAGTCTAAAACCAACAGAGTGCTACACAGTTAGAGATGTCACCAACTTCACAGCAGGTTAAACCAAGGTGATGCTTACCTTTCTCGGGTAGATGTAAAAGATCCCATGACGCAATCTTGAAGAAAAGCAGGCAGGAGTTAGCCATGAAGCGGAACATGGGAAGATTCTCCCCAATGCCCTGGCCAATGTTTATCTCTCAATCAACATCACAAAAACAGATCACCTGATCAGAATCACATTATTGTTTGTGGGATCGGGCTGTGCGCAAATTGGCTGCTGCCTTCCCTATGTTACAGTGGTGACTAGACTTCAAAAGCACTTTGGGCTGCCCTGAGGTCGTGAAAGGCGCTATACAAATGCAAGTCTTTGCATTTCTATCCGTTTTCCTTGACTCAGCCTCTCATGCTCCATTCTCTGGTCAGGTCCTCCCCGAGGTCAAGCAAATTACTGCGGATGCTGGAATCTGAAACCAAAAGAGAAAATGACGTTTCGAATCCAGACGACCCTTTGTCAAAGCTTTGACTTCTGGACTCGAAACGCCAGCTCTTTTCTCTCCTTACAGATGCTGCCAAAACCTGCTGAGATTTTCCAGCATTTTCTCTCTTTTGGAATAAATTTATTGACCTTTTTGTTATATTTGTCTCAAGTTGTTTTCCAGGTTAGCTTGGAGGGGGGGGGGCATGGAGTGTGAGGTGGTCAGGGGGAGGGAGGGGGGGCGAGGGGAGAAGAAGAGAGGGAAGTGTGGGGGGGCTGACAGCCTGAGAGTTAGTGTCTGTTTTGGGAGCTCATTATCCTTGTGACATTTCCCTTCCATGTATCATTGTGGTCTGTCAGCGAGCAGGGGCTGCGAGTTAATGTCTGCAGGTTTCTCGGTTGGCGAGTCAATATCTTTTCCCAAAGGTAGAGGAGTCTAAAACTAGAGGACATGGGTTTAAGGTGAGAGGGGAGAGATACAAAAGGCTCCAGAGGGGCAGTTTTTTCACACAGAGGGTGGTGAGTGTCTGGAACGAGCTGCCAGAGGTAGCAGTAGAGGTGGTAGAATTTTGTCTTTTAAAAAGCATTTAGATAGTTACATGGGTAAGATGGGTATGGAGGGATATGGGCCAAACGCGGGCAATTGGGACCAGCTTAGGGGTTTAAAAAAAAGGGCGGTATGGACAACCTGGGCCGAAGGGCCTGTTTCCATGCTGTAAACCTCTGTGACTCTATGACCAGCTTTAAATGAATTTCTATCAGAAATCGTCGGGCCTCATTCGTCCTACCTCTCCGTGAGGATAGAGTGCCGACCCCGTCCATTGACCCACTGGCACACTGCTTCCCTGACCTCCTGACCAAGCAGTAAGAAGTTTAACAACACCAGGTTAAAGTCCAACAGGTTTATTTGGTAGCAAAAGCCACACAAGCTTTCGGAGCTCTTAGCCCCTTCTTCAGGTGAGTGGGAATTCTGTTCACAAACAGAGCTTATAAAGACACAGACTCAATTTACATGAATAATGGTTGGAATGCGAATACTTACAACTAATCAAGTCTTTAAGAAACGAAACAATGTGAGTGGAGAGAGCATCAAGACAGGCTAAAAAGATGTGTATTGTCTCCAGACAAGACAGCCAGTGAAACTCTGCAGGTCCACGCAACTGTGGGAGTTACAAATAGTGTGACATGAACCCAATATTGTTTCGTTTCTTAAAGACTTGATTAGTTGTAAGTATTCGCATTCCAACCATTATTCATGTAAATTGAGTCTGTGTCTTTATAAGCTCTGTTTGTGAACAGAATTCCCACTCACCTGAAGAAGGGGCTAAGAGCTCCGAAAGCTTGTGTGGCTTTTGCTACCAAATAAACCTGTTGGACTTTAACCTGGTGTTGTTAAACTTCTTACTGTGTTTACCCCAGTCCAACGCCGGCATCTCCACATCCTGACCAAGCAACAGGGCATGGAACAACATGACCGGAAAATAGGGAGAAAAATGACCTCTTCACTGACTAGCCAAAAAAATTATTTCTCTCATTTTATCTTCAACAAGCGATGAGTACAGGTGAGCGATAGTCACTGGAAATGGTATTGGCTGAAGATAGCTGCTGGTGGGGGGGGGGGGGGCGGGGGCGGTGGGGGAGGTGGGACTGCGGAGTATACACAACAGAAAGTCAGATAAACAGAGAAGGAAGCTCTACCTGAGTGAGAAAGTAACTTTTGATAAAAGAACAATGTTGCCAACACTGAGGATTTTATGATTTCTCCCTCAGTGCTGAGCTGAAGATTTGATTTGGCCTGGATTAAGTACTCAAGTCTCTGAACTGGGGCCTCAATCCACAGCCTTCTGATTCAGTCAACTTGCTGTCAGTGGGCCACAGCTGACATCAAGGCAAAACAGCCTGGCAAGCGAATAGAGAACTCAAATCGTGTCAGGAAATGTAACAAACCTCTATATATTCATGGGCAGGTTGATAAGTGAATAAAATAGTCAAATCCTGTTAGTCACTGGTGGTAGTGCGGTACAGTTCATTCAGGGAGTGCAAGTTGCTGTGGCAACATACTTTTACACAAAGTCTGGAGCCATGGGTGGTCAAGGCTCCAATGTCCTTTCCACCACATTGCTGATGAGGAATCCTCTTACCATTTTTTTTTATTCGTGGGATGTGGGCGTCACTTGCTGGCCAGTATTTATTGCCCATCCCTAGTTGCCCTGGTCAGAGGGCAGTTGAGAGTGGCCCTGGAGTCACATGTAGACCAGATCGGGTAAGGACGGCTGATTTCCTTCCCGAAAGGACATTAGGAACCAGATGGGTTTTTCCAACATTTGTTTCACGGTCATGATTAGATTCTCGACTCCAGATATTTTTTATTGAATTCAAATTTCACCATCTGCCGGGCAGGATTCGAACCCGGGTCCCCAGAACATTAGTTGAGATTCTGGATTAATAATCTAGTGATAATACCACTAGGCCATCGTCTCCCCTGTCTGATGTTGGCATTAGAAGGATTCACATTCTGATAGCCAACCTGTGAAGTCACGCTACGAATGATCTCCTTTCACCATTAATTTCTGGGGTAATTGGACTTTTAAGTTTTAAAAGGGGTGTTTTGACAAATTAGACTTGTTTTAATTTAGCTGTGCACTGCCTCACACTCGAACCCAAGTTGCCCTTTTAAATTGTTTGAGTTTGACAAGAGACATAATCATCAGGATCTGAATCAGCAAATAACATCAACCATTTATTGATTATAGGTAAATTTTAAACAATACAATCATCAATCAAAAACTTATCAATTAACTACAGACTGAATAATCAACTTACTCAATGAACTCAAATTTATCAACTAACTAATGCAGAAAGAATATAGGAAAAGTATTTTTATTGATGAAACTGTACATGCTTTCAAATGGCTTGATCCACTCAACAGAAGCGAAACCACAACTTCAACTCTTCACACTGACAGAGGGAATATCCCTGCCTCCGATAAGCACTACACAAGGTGACACGGTGGCACAGTGGTTAGCGTTGCTGCCTCACAGTGCCAGGGGTCCCAGGTTTGATTCCCGACTTGGGTCACTGTGGAGTTTGCACGTTCGCCCCGTGTCTGCGTGGGTTTCCTCCGGGTGCTCCGGTTTCCTCCCACAGTCTGAAAGACGTGCTGGTTAGAGGCATTGACCCGAACAGGTGCCGGAGTGTGGCGACTAGAGGAATTTCACAGTAACTTCATTGCAGAGTTAATGTAAGCCTTACTTGTGGACTAATAAATAAACTTTACATACAGGGATTTTGACTGGCAGAACCAGTCCCGGTACTAATTGCGCTCAATGTCTAACGGCCCCTGAAGTTTGCTGGAAGCCACCTTTGTGGCAATAGGATTCTCAGTATCACCCCCTGTGATGATACTGCACCTTTAAGAAGGGTATTTTAATCATATTCCTTTGCAAGATGTCATCGGCACCGTGTTGTCTGTAACTGGTGTCCTTTATTACTGCTGGGGCAGTATAATTGATATCATGCTGATTTTAATCTGGACTAATGCTGTGGTCAGGGGTTTAATGGTCCTTTGGAGATTGCTGAGTGGAGCTTGATTTGGGGATGATTTGATTTATTGTTGTCACATGTATTAATATACAGCAAAAAGTATTGTTTCTTGCACGCTTTACAGACAAAGCGTACCATTCATAGAGAAGGAAATGAGAGAGTGCAGAATGTAGTGTTACAGTCATAGCTAGGGTGTAGAGAAATATCAACTTAATGCAAGGTAGGCCCATTCAAAAGTCTGACAGCAGCAGGGAAGAAGCTGTTCTTGAGTCAGTTGGTACGTGACCTCAGACTTTGTATCTTTTTCCCAATGGAAGAAGGTGGAAGAGAGAATGTCCGGGGTGCGTGGGGGTCCTTAATTATGCTGGCTGCCTTGCCAAGGCAGCAGGAAGTGTAGACAGAGTCAATGGATGGGAGGCTGGTTTGCATGATGGATTGGGCTTCATTCACGACCTTTTGCAATTCCTTGCGGTCTTGAGCAGAGCAGGAGCCATACCAAACTGTGAGACAACCAGAAAGAATGCTTTCTATGGTCAAAATGGCAGGTAAGATGATATGCCAGGGGACAGTTTTTTTTCCACAGAAAAGTCCCGTTTTTAATTTCGCTTCTCAATTGCTGTTAGAAGCTGGTGGAAGAAGACAGTGTCTCTGTCTCTCCCTCCAGAGGCTTTTTGGAAAGTTCCAGGACTGAGAAGTCTCAGAGATTTAATCCAATATTCAAAGGATCAATTAACATTGATATTAAAAGCAGCACATCCAACATCACGTGAGTATGCTTGTTTCTGTGCCAAGTCCAAAGAAGGGTGTGTGTCTGTGGGATGGTATTGTACTTGGAATAACAGAGATAGCTAGCTGCCAGGAGTTATACTGTATCATGTTTAATTAGTAAAACTATGCTAATTCTTTTTGTTATATTTTAACAGTGTTCTTAAATAAAGTTTGTTTGATAAAAGCTTCCTCATGGGTCACTTGAATCACACCTGGAGTGAAACACCTTATACTCACCCCAATGCCAAAATCAAATGTAAAACTTAGGGTGTAGGCTAACTTCGTAAAACAGCTTGGAGTTTCTGGCCTGGGTCGTAACACCCCAAAATCCAAAACTGGTTCTTCCACACTTGATGTACAGGAAGATGTTTCCCGTAACCCCTTCTTTATACTCAACAGACGCTGTAAACCCAGCTTCGCCGGTTTGTTGGAAATGTCTCATTGGTCTATAATATCATAAGTGTGAACTCCATTGGTTCTAGCTAATTGCAGAGTGTCTTAAACATAGGACAATGCTTTTCTTTATCCTGTGTCTCTTGTCAAAATGGGTCGCATCTTCCATGGAGTGGCGATCACAGTCAGATTCTCACTCTGCTCAGAGTTACTTACCCGGAAACGCAGCTGCACCCTTCACGTCTAGCCTTCTGACTCAGGCTAGGTGAGGACAGTGCAGCGTGTTCCCAAGGCCTTCTGTGGAGTACAGGCTAATTGCCCAACAGAAATTTGAATTTCCCGGGTAATTGCCATCCAATCCTCATATGGGGATTTCAGGGGAGGTCCCCGCATGCATCGTTGGGGTACTTTCACCAGGTACCTTGGAGACCCAAGTAATGGGTTGATGCTTTTACAGGAGTCCCATTCATTGAGACAGATTCAGAGGCGACTTCTTGCAGGCTGTGCCCAGCATAGCTTCTAATTTACTCTCGTTCTATGCTTCTAAAACTTCACTCTAAGTCTTTCAAACTCTTTAACAATGCTTTAATTCAATCTCTTACAGATTTGGCGACCTACCTTGCATTAAGTTGATCTTTCTCTACACCCTAGCTATGACTGTAACACTACATTCTGCACTCTCTCCTTTCCTTCTCTATGAATGGTATGCTTTGTCTGTATAGCGCACAAAAAAACAATACTTTTCACTGCATCCCAATACATGCGACAATAAATCAAATCACAATCAAGGACAGTGTCTAACTGGAATCCATGGTTTATGCCATTTCTTTCCCTGCTGTTATAGCACCTTAATTCTCTTATAAGAAATGTTAATGGAGAAACACAGAAATAACATGAACTGACTTCTAATTAACTACTGATTATTAATTAGCAGAGTAACTGAGGTATTTCCTTCTAATGAAATCACCTGTTGCTAGTTGGCAACTATTTAGTGTCACTGCTTTGGGTCAGTTTATTGTAAACAGTTAACAATATCAAAATGGCTTCATTTCTGTTCGCAGGTTAGTGTAAAATGGCCAAGCGTTCGCTAAATCTAACTAAAATAAAATCCAATACTTGGACCAGTTTACAGACATGAACCGAGAGCTTTTGATTCAGAGGCAACCTCATTAGTAACTGTGGTCAATGTTTTTTTTTAAATGAACAAGCGTTTATTAACTTAGTCATCTTCATCGTCTTTCAGCTCTTCCCATTTTGCTTAGGGTTGTCGCAATGCTAGTTCATAGAATCCCTACAGTGCAGAATGAGGCCATTCGGCCCATCAAGCATACACCAACCACAATCCCATCCAGGCCCCATCACCGTAACCCTCCTACGTATTTACCCTAGTTCCTCTGACACTAAGTATAGCCAATCAACCTAACCTACACATTTTTAGAGTGTGGGAAGAAACCGGAGCAGCCGGAGGAAACCCACGCAGGGAGAACGTGCAGACTCCGCGCAGACAGCGACCCAAGCCGGGAATTGAATCCAAGGTGCCTGGCACTGTGAGGTAGCAGTGCCACCCAGAATGGCACAGAGGAAGGTCTGTGGTAGAGTGAAGAGCAGCGATGAAGTCACAACGGTGCAAGGTCAGAAAGGGAATGGTGGTGATGGGACAAGCAAGAGACAAAAGATGGTCCAAAAGGAGATACAAACAGCAGCCACAGAATCATTACCAACAGCTGCTGGAAGATAAATTGGGAGCGGTGGTTTTGGATTTTTCTGCAGCTGCTTGTCAGCCTTTCAAAGCTTCATAGATTTGCAAGTGTGGAGAGTTTTCCTCTCACATTTCTTCCTATTTTAAAATCAGAGGATTGTCGGGCGCAGAATGAGGCCGTTTGTGCCACTGAGTCTGTGCTGGCTCTTTCAAAATCAAATATATTAAAGCAATCATACAGGAACAACAAAAAGAGAGAGTGCTCGGTCCCATCCAAACAACACTCTGGGTTTTTTATTTGCTGCTTACTTTCCTGTTCCACCCCTCCATTCAGACCTCCTCTCTGTTCCGGGAGCACAGAGCAGCGGTGTCCACACCGTGTCAACTCTCTTTTGATTAATGGGAGGGTCACTGCGAATCCCTGTGAGAAATGAAAACATCGCGGCAAATGGGGATAAAACAGGAGCCTTGCAGTAAATCCCAGTGAGAAACACCTGTCACAGAACCTCCAGACAAGAAACCAGAGCCAACATCAATTGCTTCTCCGAGACGTGATTGCTGCAGAGACCCAGCAGCTGACTTGAGAGTGTTAAACAAACGACAGCATTGCACTGTGAGGCTTGGCGTGGCGCAGCCGCTAGATGAGTGAATGCAATTGTTTGTTCCGCATGCTCACACACCATTTTCTTTCCCCTTTGGGGAAGGGCCGGGAGGATTAGCAGACCGATTACCAATTTATTTGAACCACACCCTCCCATAGGTGGATTGGCCGTGCTAAATTGCCCCTTCGTGTCAGGGGGACTAGTTAGGGTAAATGCCTGGGGTTATGGGGGTAGGGCCTGGGTGGGATTGTGGTCAGTGCAGAGTGGATGGGCCGAATGGCCTCCTTCTGTACTGTAGGGATTCTATGATAAGATTCTATAGTCATGGAATCACAGACAGTGCAGAGGGAGGCCATTTGGCCCATTGAGTCCGCACCAACTACAATCCCACCCAGGCCCTGTCTCCATAACCCCACTTATTTACCCTGCTGATCCCCCTGACGTGGAGAAGCTGGCGTTGGACTGGGGTGGGCACAGTCAGAAGTCTTACAACACCAGGTTAAAGTCCAACAGGTTTGTCTGGAATCACGAGCGTTCGGAGCGCTGCTCCTTCATCACTCACCTGATGAAGGAGCAGCACTCCGAAAGCCTGTGTTTCCAAATAAACCTGTTGGGCTTTAACCTGGTGTTGTGAGACTTCTGACTGAATCACCCTGACACAAAGGGACAATTTAGCACGGCCAATCGACCTAACCTGCACATCTTTGGACTGTGGGAGGAAACCCACGCAGACACGGGGAGAATGTGCAAACTCCGCACAGACAGTGACCCAAGCCGGGAATCAAACCCGGATCTCTGGTGCTGAGAGGCAGCAGTGCTAACCATTGTGCCACCGTGCCACCCCTAGGTCCGCAAGGCCTCCGCTAAACAATCATCGTGGAGGTGGCCATGAGAGTTGAGGGATTTTGTGGTGAGCTGCACAAGATGGTGACATTGTATTATGTCACTGACGCAAAGCATTGGGATCTTACTTGGTGGGAGGATCTCACGGCAAGCTGGCACGAGGGACCAGAGCGCTGCACTGAGCTATTGCTAAAGGGAGAATTACGGAACAGTGTTACCTGAAGCAAGGGCGCCACAAGTCTCCGAGAGAATTGGAGCAATCACTCCAACCCGAAAGGACCCCATTAAAATTAATGGCATTCTTATAGGTTCCTGGACTGAGATGCAAAGGGAAAATGAAGAGTACTTTAATGCCATCATGAATATAAAATGAATAATGAGTACAGAAAATGATTCAAAATGAGTGTGAATCTACCTGGGGGCTTCAGCAAAGTCATTACTTTCACATGAATTATCTGAATATGGCACAATGATTACGAAGATAAGCAGCAACCTGTTAGATTTGTCCACAGACTCAACGTCCAGCACCATCAGAATGCGGCCCATACTCTGCTGTGATATGCCACTGCGTTGTGGGTATATTGAAACAAAGCTTACATTACCTGTCTTCAGTTTTTGAGTCATGCAATTAATTTAATAGTGGTAGAAGTAACAGTGACCGTAAAATTAAACTGCTTTAGTAGCTCAGTCTATTAACTCAGTCAGGCAGCATAGTGGCACAGTGGTTAGCACTGCTGCCTCACAGAGCCAGGGACCCGGGTTCAATTCCGGCCTCAGGTGACTGTCTGTGTGGAGTTTGCACATTCTCCCTGTCTGTGTGAGTTTCCTCCAGGTGCTCCAGTTTCCTCCCACAGGTCCAAAGATGTCTAGGTTAGGGTGGATCGGCCATGGTAAATTTGTGGGGTTACGGGGATAGGGTGGGGGAGAGGATCTGGGTAAGACACTCTATCAGAGTCGGTGCAGACTAGGTGGGGAATGGCCTGCTTCTGCACTGTAGGCCTCCTTCTGTGATACTTAACCATTACTCAGTGAGTGTGTACATAGAATATGCTTGGTACTTGTCGACTTAGTTTATTTATTGGTGTCACAAGTAGGCTTCCATTAACACCGCAATGAAGTTACTGTGAAAATCCCCTAGTCGCCACAGCCCGGCGCCTGTTCGGGTACACTGAGGGAGAATTTAGCATGGCCAATGTACCTAACCAGCATGTCTTTTGGACTGTGGGAGGAAACCGGAGCACCCGGAGGAAACCCACGCAGACACGGGGAGAACGTGCAGACTCCACACAGACAGTGACCCAAGCCGGGAATCGAACCCGGGTGCCTGGCGCTGTGAGGCAGCAGTGCTAACTACTGTGCCACTGTGTTGCCCACGCAGGGTTTACAGGCCTCATGTTGGATCAGTTTGTTGCAAATTCACCTCTGTTTGGAGGTTGTGGATTGAAGCAGCAGCATAAAGGCTGATACGGAGGCAGAACACCCAGCATGTGCAGCAGCACTGCCTTCACAGACAAAACATCACCTTGAGACTCCACCTCATCAGGGGAATATTTTTAAAAATCCCCTGGTGCTATTTGAAAAAAAACAGTTTATATAGATTTATTTATTAGTGTCACAACTAGGCTTACATTCCCACTGCAATGAAGTTACTATGAAAATCCTCTAGTCGCCACACTCCGGCGCCTGTTCGGATACACTGAGGGAAAATTTAGCATGGCCAATGCACCTAACCAGCACGTCTTTCAGACCGTGGGAGGAAACCGGAGCACCCGGAGGAAACTCATGCAGACACGGGGAGAATGTGCAGACACCACACAGACAGTGACCCAAGCCGGGAATCGAATCCGGGTCCCTGGCGCTGTGAAGCAGTGGTGCTAACCACTGTGCTCCCGTGCCAGGGACTTATTCCAGTCTTCCCCTTCCCCGGCTGACAAACCAAACTGTCGAACATATTTATCTCTGTATAATTAGATTTTCTGTTCCAATACTGACAGTAAATTGTGGGGTGTGCTGCAAGAGCAGGAGTATTTTTCCACACATGGCAAACTATATTAATCTGCTACAATCAGGTGCGGCCATGTGATCTGGTCTGTCTCTCGAAAACTGTGTGATCTACCTGTTGTTAGCAAATGTATCAGAGACAAATTCTTTGTAGGAATGTCCTGCCATTAATTAGGGGGTCATGATGTGGAGATGCCGGTGTTGGACTGGGGTAAACACAGGTGATGTTAAAACTCTTACATTAATTAGGGGGTCATTGTTTCCACATAAGATTGGCAGTTCATGACTTTCTCTTCATTTCAGGTCTCTCAGATCTGTCACAAGGTCCACAATATCTGCTGCATGCACGAGCTCGTGCTTAGACCAGGCAGTCCTTCTGTGACGTTACGGTGGGTCTAGGAGGGAAAATTGGCCTTGGAAGGTGCACAGTGCAAATGCACCGGAACAAGATCAGGTTTTGAAGGATTAAATTACGAAGAAAGGTTGCATACACGTGTTTCACCTTCCCCGGAGTTCACACAGTTGAGGAGTAATCTAATTGAGGTGTTTAAAATGATAAATAGATCCAACGGCGTGAACAGACAGAAAAACCCTTCCCTCTGACGGGGTAATCGAGAACAAGAGGACATTAAAACGGGAGCTCAATCAGTAGGAGGGAGTCAGGAAGTAACTCAGTAATAAACATTTTTTTTTAAAAATTCAATTTCCACCGTCTGCCGTGGCGGGGTTCGAACCCAGAACATTAACTGAGTTTCTGGATTAATAGACTAGCGATAATACCACTAGGCCATCGCCTTCCCATGACAATGGGGCAATGGGACAGTGGGGCGATGGGACAAGGGGACAGTGGGGCGGCACGGTAGCACAGTGGTTAGCACTGCTGCTTCACAGCTTCAGGGACCTGGGTTCAATTCCCGGCTTGGGTCACTGTCTGTGCGGAGTTTGCACATTCTCCTTGTGTCTGCGTGGGTTTCCTCCGGGTGCTCAGGTTTCCTCCCACAGTCTAAAGATGTACAGGTTAGGTTGATTGGCCATGCTAAAATTGCCCCTTAGTGTCCTGAGATGCGTAGGTTAGAGGGATTAGCGGGTAAATGTGTAGGGATAAGGGGGTAGGGCCTGGGTGGGATTGTGGTCGGTGCAGACTCGATGGGCCAGATGGCCTCTTTCTGCACTGTAGGGTTTCTATGATTCTATGATTTATCTACCAACATCGTAAAACATCCCAAGGCACATCACAAGGTGCATTATGGAACAATAATAGAATGGTGCCAGAGTGAGATGACTTCTTGAGAGCTGTTCCCAGTATACCCTCTAATTTCATCTTTTATTCCTGTTCTGTACTTTTAAAACTGAATTCATGTTTTTTAAACTGTTTAATAATGCTCTTCTGAATTCTCTTAGAGATATGGGGAGGCGATGGCCTAGTGGTATTCATAGAAATCATAGAAACCCTACAGTACAGAAAGAGGCCATTCGGCCCATCGAGTCTGCACCGACCACAATCCCACCCAGGCCCTACCCCCATATATTTTACCCACTAATCCATCTAATCTATGCATCCCAGGACACTAAGGGGCAATTTAGCATAGCCAATCAACCTA
Source organism: Mustelus asterias (assembly GCF_964213995.1). NCBI lineage: Eukaryota > Metazoa > Chordata > Chondrichthyes > Carcharhiniformes > Triakidae > Mustelus > Mustelus asterias. Next base: position 68,158,619 of record NC_135821.1, on the reverse strand, counting down.
ACCCGCACATCTTTGGATTGTGGGAGGAAACCGGAGCTCGCGGAGGAAACCCACGCAGACACGAGGAGAATGTGCAAACTCCACACAGACAGTGACCCAAGCCGGGAATCGAACCCAGGTCCCTGGAGCTGTGAAGCAGCAGTGCTAACCACTGTGCTACCGTGCCGCCCATATTGTTGGACTATTAATCCAGCAACTCAGCCAATGTTCTGGCGACCCGGGTTTGAATCCCACCACATCAGATGGTGGAATTTGAATTCAATAAAAAAAATCTGGAATTAAGAATCTACTGATGACCATGAAACCATTGTTGGAAAAACCCATCTGGTTCGCTAATGTCCTTTAGGGAAAGAAATCTGCCGACCTTACCTGGTCTGGCCTACATGTGACAAGCTTTCGGAGCGCTGCCCCTTCATCAGGTGAGTGGGAGTTCTGTTCACAAACAGGGCATATAAAGACACAAACTCTATTTACAAAATAATGGTTGGAATGCGAGTCTTTACAAGTAATCAAGTCTTAAAGGTACAGACAATGTGAGTGGAGAGAGGGTTAAGCACAGGTTAAAGAGATGTGTATTGTCTCCAGCCAGGACAGTTAGTGAGATTTTGCAAGCCCAGGCAAGTCGTGAGGGTGACAGATAGTGTGACATGAACCCAAAATCCCGGTTGAGGCCGTCCTCATGTGTGCGGAACTTGGCTATCAGTCTCTGCTCAGCGACTCTGCGTTGTCGTATGTCGTGAAGACTGCCTTGGAGAATGGCACAACCTCAAACAGACCATTGTCCACAGCAAACTACCCAGCCTTCAGGAGAACAGTGACCACGACACCACACAACCCTGCCACAGCAACCTCTGCAAGACGTACCGGATCATCGACACGGATGCCATCATCTCACATGAGAACACCATCCACCAGGTACACGGTACATAACTTGCAACTTGGCCAACATTGTCTACCTGATACGCTGCAGGAAAGGATGTCCCGAGGCATGGTACATTGGGAAGACCATGCAGAAGCTATGACAACGGATGAATGAACACCGCTCGACAATCACCAGGCAAGAGTGTTCTCTTCCTGTTGGGGAACACTTCAGCGGTCACGGGCATTCGGCCTCTGATCTTCAGGTAAGCGTTCTCCAAGGCGGCCTTCACGACACACGGCCGCGTAGAGTCACTGAGCAGAGACTGATAGCCAAGTTCCGCACACATGAGGACGGCCTCAACCGGGATCTTGGGTTCATGTCACACTGTCTGTAACCCCCACGACTTGCCTGGGCTTGCAAAATCTCCCTACCTGTCCTGGCTGGAGACAATACACATCTCTTTAACCTGTGCTTAACGCTCTCTCCACTCACATTGTCTGCACCTTTAAGACTTGGTTACCTGTAAAGACTCGCATTCCAACCATTATTTTGTAAATTGAGTTTGTGTCTTTATATGCCCTGTTTGTGAACTGAACTCCCACTCACCTGATGAAGGGGCAGCGCTCCGAAAGCTTGTGGCCTGTGCTACCAAATAAACCTGATGGACTTTAACCTGGTGTTGTGAGACTTCATACTGTGCTTACCCCAGTCCAATGCCGGCATCTCCACATCATGGCTACAGGTGACTCCAGAGCCACAGCAACTGCCCTCCAAAGGCAACTAGGAATGGGCAATAAATGCTGGCCAGCCAGCGACGCCCATGTCTACGAATTAATATTAAATAAAACGTGGTCATCATGTATTAAGATGATCTTTCCCTTCACTTTACCTGTAGCTATATTCTGCACTGTATCCTTTTCCTTTTCCCCTATGTACTCTATGAATGGTATGCTTTGTCTGTACAGCGCGCAAGAAACAATACTTTTCACAGTATTCCAATACATGTGACAATAATAAATCAAATCAAATCAAATATTTGACACTAAGCCATAAATGAGAGATGAGGACAGTTGACTAAAGGTTTTGACCAAGTTAAGTTTTGGCAAGCATTTTATACCGAGGAAGTCAAAGCTTATAGAGGATAGACAGGAAAATAGAGTTAGGGTCACGATGAGGTCACCCTTTATCTTATCAAGTGGAGGAGCAGGCCCAAGGGGCCAAACGGCCGACAGCTGTCCCTAACTTGTATGGCTATTATGTATGTTTTAATAAAGGAGAGAGAGGTGGAGAGATGATAGGGAGAGAATTCCAGAACTGGGGCCAGGCAGCTAAAGGTACAGCCACCAATGGTGGGACAATGAGAATCGCAGATAGCGACACAAACAGAATCGCAGCAGTGCAGAGACCGCCCCCCCCATCCCCCCACCCCCACACAAAGTGTGGTGGCAACCTAGAGGTCTCTCCCCTGAGAGGTTGTGGATGCTGGGCCAAAGAAAATTTTCAAGGCAGAAATCGATAGATATTCTGTTCAATGTGTTCGTCAGGGAGCAAGAGCTAATGTTTTAAATTATATTTTGTTTCATTGCTGAGCTGGTTCTATTATTCTGGCAAAGAACACAATGCCGTAGATTGATAAAAGTATCAGTTAGTTATATGGGAAGGAGATTTTGGCCTTAATTGTTGGTACATTAGTAACACAGACCTCTGTGTCACCCCTATTCTGCTATGCAGAATTCAGATAACGGTCTTTCCTTCGATGTGTTGTGAATGCAAGAACTTTCATATTGTTCGTTTGTTCAGGGGGTGGCGCGGTGGCACAGTGGTTAGCACTGCTGCCTCACAGCGCCAGGAACCCGGGTTCAATTCCAGTCTTGGGTGACTGTGTGGAGTCTGCACGTTCTCCCCGTGTCTGCATGGCTTTCCTTCGGGTGCTCCGGTTTCCTCCCACACTCCAAAGATGTGCGGGTTAGGTCAATTGGCCATGCTAAATTGCTCCTTAGTGTCAGGGGTAAATTAGCAGGGTAAATACTTGGGGATATGGCCTGGTTGGGGTTGTTGTCAGTGCAGACTCGATGGGCTGAATGACCTCCTTCTGCACTGTAGGGATTCTATGATTCTTTCTTTGCTGCTGAGGTAGGATTCCAAGGGTTAGAACAAGAACAAGAACAAAGAACAATACAGCACAGGAACAGGCCCTTCGGCCCTCCAAGCCCGTGCCGCTCCCTGGTCCAAACTAGACCATTCTTTTCTATCCCTCCATTCCCACTCTGTTCATATGGCTGTCTAGATAAGTCTTAAACGTTCCCAGTGTGTCCGCCTCCACCACCTTGCCTGGCAGCGCATTCCAGGCCCCCACCACCCTCTGTGTAAAATATGTCCTTCTGATATCTGTGTTAAACCTCCCCCCCTTCACCTTGAACCTATGACCCCTCGTGAGTGTCACCACCGACCTAGGGAAAAGCTTCCCACCGTTCACCCTATCTATGCCTTTCATAATTTTATACACCTCTATTAAGTCTCCCCTCATCCTCCGTCTTTCCAGGGAGAACAACCCCAGTTTACCCAATCTCTCCTCATAACTAAGCCCCTCCATACCAGGCAACTTCCTGGTAAACCTCCTCTGTACTCTCTCCAAAGCCTCCACGTCCTGGTAGTGTGGCGACCAGAACTGGGCGCAGTATTCCAAATGCGGCCGAACCAATGTTCTATACAACTGCAACATCAGACCCCAACTTTTATACTCTATGCCCCGTCCTATAAAGGCAAGCATGCCATATGCCTTCTTCACCACCTTCTTCACCTGTGACGTCACCTTCAAGGATCTGTGGACTTGCACACCCAGGTCCCTCTGCGTATCTACACCCTTTATGGTTCTGCCATTTATCGTATAGCTCCTCCTGACATTATTTCTACCAAAATGCATCACTTCGCATTTATCAGGATTGAACTCCATCTGCCATTTCTTTGCCCAAATTTCCAGCCTATCTATATCCTTCTGTAGCTTCTGACAGTGCTCCTCACTATCTGCAAGTCCTGCCAATTTTGTGTCGTCCGCAAACTTACTGATCACCCCAGTTACACCTTCTTCCAGATCGTTTATATAAATCACAAACAGCAGAGGTCCCAACACCACTAGTCACAGGCCTCCAGCTGGAAAAAGACCCTTCCACTACCACCCTCTGTCTTCTGTGACCAAGCCAGTTCTCCACCCATCTAGCCACCTCCCCCTTTATCCCATGAGATCCAACCTTTTGCACCAGCCTACCATGAGGGACTTTGTCAAATGCTTTACTAAAGTCCATATAGACAACATCCACGGCCCTTCCCTCGTCAACCATTCTGGTCACTTCTTCAAAAAACTCCACCAGGTTAGTGAGGCATGACCTCCCTCTCACAAAACCATGCTGACTATCGTTAATGAGTTTATTCCTTTCTAAATGCGCATACATCCTATCTCTAAGAATCTTCTCCAACAACTTCCCCACCACGGACGTCAAGCTCACCGGCCTATAATTACCCGGGTTATCCTTCCTACCCTTCTTAAATAACGGGACCACATTAGCTATCCTCCAATCCTCTGGGACCTCACCTGCGTCCAGTGACGAGACAAAGATTTGCATCAGAGGCCCAGCGATTTCATCTCTCGTCCCCCTGAGCAGCCTTGGATAGATTCCATCAGGCCCTGGGGATTTGTCAGTCTTTATATTCTCTAACAAACCTAACACTTCCTCCCTTGTAATGGAGATTTTCTCCACTCCAACAGTTCAACACTCACCTCCGAGACACTCCCAGTCAACACATCCCTCTCCTTTGTGAATACCGACGCAAAGTATTCATTTAGGATCTCCCCTACTTCTTTGGGCTCCAAGCATAATTCCCCACTTTTGTCCCTGAGAGGTCCGATTTTTTCCCTGACAATCCTTTTGTTCCTAGCGTGTGAATAAAATGCCTTGGGATTCTCCTTAATCCTGTCTACCAAGAACATTTCGTGACCCCTTTTTGCCCTTTTAATTCCCCGTTTGAGTTCTTTCCTACTTTCTTTGTATTCCTCCAGAGCTCCCTCCGTTTTTAGCTGCCTGGACCTAACGTACACCACTCTTTTCTTTCTGACCAGTCCCTCAATTTCCCTGGTTATCCACGGTTCTCGAATCCTACCCTTCCTATCCTTCTTTTTTACAGGCACATGCCTGTCCTGCAGCCCTAACAACTGTTCCTTAAAAGACTCCCACATGCCAGATGTGGATTTACCCTCAAACAGCCTCTCCCAATCAACAGCTGCCAATTTCTGCCTAATCCCACTAAAGTTAGCCTTCCCCCAATCCAACACCTTACCCTTGGGACACCACTCATCCTTTTGAGACAGCACTTCACTACATTGCCTAGCTACTTGTAGAATCTAGCAGTATAGGGAGCATAGCCTAAGAATTGGAGCTAGACCTTCCAGGACTGAAATTATATACTTCTGCAAAAGGCTGAATTCAATGCAGGGGGTTTCGCCTGTGGGCCAGCGAGACTCCCTCATTGCCTCAGCCTGCTACATTAAGTGCCTATAACTGGGCAGCAGCAGGGCTTCCCCAGGATCAAGGATATTGAAGGTGGGAATCTGTTTCCCCGCCCCCCCCCAAGAGTTGGTGCCAATTAGAGCTCAGCAGCAGTGTATTGGTTGGCAGCGCCACTGGGAGGCGGTGGCTGCTGCAGGTAATGCACCCACTTGACACCCAGGATCACTGAGGGACCCAGGCCACAGGTGATTGATAGAGAGTGACCAACCATGCCTGATTTTCCAGCATTATGCCGTAAATCGGTTTTTCGTCCTGTGTCAGGAGCTCCCAGTATGTGGTTTGTACTGGACTTCTTCCATCCTGGCATGTGTCGGCCGGGACAAGTTGATGGTTAGTGAATAGGGCTGTCCAGTGGGTGGTCCCCCAACTCCCACCATCTTTCCAGCATATACCCTACATACACCCTCCCCCCTACACCCACATCCCACGCCCTTGCCAACAGCCCCCTCATCCTGCTCCCATGGGCTTCACTTGCAATCCCCCCACCCCATCCCATAGTCTCACCAACAATATCCCCCAAGGTGAATTACCTCTTATTTTATTCCCCCAGAGTTGGTCACCCTGGGCAGGAGAGGTTGCTCGACATTGGGGGGTCACAGGGGAGTGGATGGTGGACAGTAAGGGTGAGCAGGAGTTGGCTTAGAGCGGCCCCCTCACCCCCATTGCTAGTCTCTTGATTGGGAACTGAGTGTCTGACAATGGGGTACCCTCCTTGGAAGCCTGCAAGCAAACCTTTTGGTTTTCAGGCTTCCTACATGATAATTCCCACCTCCCACCACATCAAAGCCCACCCCACCCCTCCCACCTTGGTTAATGCCAGCAGTGCCAGGATTGCCCACTTAATGGTCTCAATTATCAGTGGGTAGGAAGGCCATCCAGGAGACATTCTGCGCCAGAATTAATCAGGTCAGAGGCAGGAAGATGGTGGGGTCCACATCCGCCACCTTCCCGTCTGACTAAGTGTCCATCTGCCACCAAACTCCCCTTGACGGAGGGCATTAAATTCCACCCAGAGGGTTTTTTTTTATTCATTCATGGGATATAGGTGTCGCTGGCTGGGCCCAGAATTTATTGTCCATCCCTGGTTGCCCTTGAGAAGGTGGCGGTGAGCTGCCTTCCTGAAACGCTGCAGTCCATGTTTTGTGGGTTGATCCACAATGCCGACTACGAAGGAACGGCAATATACTTCCAAGTCAGGATGGTGAGTGGCTTGGAGGGGAACTTGCAGAAGCTTGGAACTCTTCTGAACAGTGTTAGATATTTGTTCGCCAAGGGTGCGGGTGAGCCATGGTATCGAAGGGCAGAATAGGCCCAAGGGGAAGAATGGCTTCTTCCTGTTCCGATGTTCCTCTGCCCGGTCTCAGTATGTGAGTGCAGTTTGCAAGGCCAGTATTGTCATGTCTGATCCTGCCCTCATCCAACATCCAGCAGAACTCTGGTCAACAATCAACAGTGCAAATACAAGCTGATTTTTGTGACACTGGTTTTAAAGAAAAGTCCAGCAGAGTTTACACCTAGAAATAAATATCAGGTTGGGTTTCTGATTATGCTTTATTTTGCCACCTGATATCTCATGTTCATCTGCTGCTGGATATGAGAATTTAGGAATTAAAAAGACCAACCCATTTCACTCGACTAGCTGCATGGAAAGCAATGAGAATGGGTTTGAGTAATGGCCTATGTAATTAAGAGAGTGAATAATGATTCTAAGTCTGCTCCAATCTACGAGCGAATTGAACTGGTGAATTAGATGTAAAAAAATGCTTTGCGGACAAATTCAGACCAGTACAGTTCATTTTCCTTTGTTGTGTTCGGCACGGTGGCACAGTGGTTAGCACTGCTGCCTCACAGCACCAGGGACCCGGGTTCGATTTCAGCCTCAGGGTCACTGTCTATGTGGAGTTAGTACGTTCTCCCTGTGGTCCGCGTGGGTTTCCTCCGGGTGCTCTGGTTTCCTCCCACAGACCAAAGATGTGTGGGTTAGGTTGATTGGTCATGCTAAATTGACCCTAGTTTCGGGGGGGGGGTATTAGCAGTGTAAATAGGTGGGGTTATGGGGATAGGGTGGGTTGTTGTCGGTGCAGGCTCGATGGGCCGAGTGGCCTCCTTCAGTATTGTAAGGATTCTATGATTCTGTTGTGATTCTTGCTAACTTGGTCCAATATGGGTTTAGTCTCTGTGTTAGACATCAGAAACTGGTGGGTGGACATTACACCCTCTCTGGAGCCTTCACTGTCCATTTTACACTGCTTAAAGTGGAAAGACTGACTCAATCTCTTTTGGAAGTAATGTCTGAAAAGGTGACAATATATTTGAATTAATATATAAACATCTGGAGATAGCTGACAAAGAGAGGGAACAATTCAAACCATGCAAGGACATGGACTGAGTGAGGAGATTGTCAACTGAAACTGCGTGATATTATCATTCTCTGCCACTTCCAAATCATAGAATTGTAACAGCACAAAAGGAGGCCATTTGGCCCATCTTGTCTGCACCAACTCTCCGAATGATCCATTCACCAAGCCCCATTCTCCCATCTTGTCCCTGTACCCCTTCCTTTTCGGATAACAATCGAATTCCCTTTTGAATGCTTCGATTGAACCAATGCCCGCCACACTCCCAGCCAGCGCATTCTAGGTCCGAACCATTGGCTGCCTGGGACTCCTTTTGCGATCAAGCCCTGCACACATATGAACAAGAGCAGACAGGAAAAGCCCCTCTGGTTCATCCAGCCTGTCCCGTACAATTGTAAAACATCGGGTTGAATCTTGTCCTGATGACAGGGCAGAAAGCCTGAGCTAATCCCACCGCGATCATGTGTGGGAGCCCTCATTGCACTTTTGCCTCTGCCAGGCAGCTAATTAGTTGCCATTGGGGCTTCTGTCTCTCTTAAGGACGGCCTACTAGCCCCAGGCACTGCCGGCCAATTGGAGGGCCGGCAGCTCAGCAACGCCGTCGTGGCTGATGCTGGGACCGCGCCTGCAAGGAGAGGTTGCCATGAGAACAGGCCGTCCTCCCAACCAGGTGACTGGAGTCTGGGAGCAGCAGCAGGGCCAGTCAGATAGCCCCCAGTGAGGAGGAGGCGTGGATGGGGAGGGCAGAAGGACAGTTGCTGCGGGGGTGGCCTTTGTCACTGGAAGTAGAGGAGGAGGTGGTGGCAGGCGGGGGGTGGGGGGAGGGGCGGGGGGGGCAACATGAGCCTGAAAGGGAGAACCTTCCTCCTAACCCACAGTTCAGTCAGGCAGTCTCCCCACATGGGAAAGGGGGCCACCCAGAACTGGTAAAACGCCAGCGGTGGTGGCAGGAAGAGGCTGTTAATTAGCCACTTAAATGGCTCAATTGGCCTCTGGGCGAGCGGGGGGGGGGGGGGAGGGGGAGTTGGGGGGTGCTGTTCTTCATCTCCCCCGCTGTTGGCAAAATGCCATGGTGGTGGGCACCACTTCCGTCATCACCCCCATCACCAACCTCTTCCATTACCACCATCTCCCAGCCATCCCTAGAGGACAGGTAAAATTCAGCTTATGATATATCACAGCATATATATTCCCCATCAACCCTGCCAAAAGCCATGCGATCTGCTAGGGGAGGGGCAAGGGGGTGGGGAGGCGGAATGATCCAGATTCAAAGTTCAGGCAAAACTTGGGGGGCAAAAATTCTCGAAAGGTCTTCTGTGACAACCTCTGTCATCCATGACCAACACCCCTCCCCAAATCTGCCCACCTCCGTGCCACTCTTGCCCTGATTGATAACTCTTTGAAGTATCCATTTCTTGTAAGGGGTGACCCTTCTCCCCTCCAGAAAGCAGTCCAGCTCTCCCTAAAGAGAATTCATTGAATCCACTGCTCAAAGTGAAAGCAGGCAAGCTGTGCCTGTTCCTAATGTTCTGCCGAATCGGGAGAAAAAATGGCAGCAGAGATTTTTTTTTTAAAAAAGCTTAATTTTTGTTTTGGGAACGTGGTATAATAGCGAGCCACATTCATGTAAATCACCACGTACGACTGATAACGCCTTGGTTTTGACACAATTCTTTTAAGTAGTCATATGGTCCAGTCATCGTTTTCAGAAGATAGATTTGTGTAGCGTTGGCCCTGCTTTAATATTTTAGCTGGGGTGACCAGGCTCTGGACTCTTGTATAATTTATGGAGCTCTTTAAAATTCCTTTTTTCAAATAGACTCCCAAGCACTGAACCCATTTGGAAACCAGTCTCAGGCGAATTGTGCACACTCAGCAGTGCCACACTCACTGTGGCAGTTACTCCGTTTGTAATTAGAATTTATCCCTCTCAGCAAGTTCTCATGTGGAATCAGTACGTCCACCAGCTCGGGCTACGGGGCTGGTAGTGGAGGTTTCACAAATATGATCACCCGCCCCTCTCCCCGATAAGCTGCGATAGGATTTTGGAGACTGTTGTTCAGCCGCTCTTGCATATCTGGTTTGAAAGAGGTGAAGAGGCTGGGAGAATGGCTCATTCTTCGATTATTCAGAGTGCCGAATAGTGCCGCAGAATTTTATATGATTCATTGGGGAGGGGACGACCTAGTGGTATTATCAGTAGACTACTAATCCAGAAACTCAGCTAATGTTCTGGGGACCCAGGTTTGAATCCCCGTCACGGCAGATGGTGGAATCTGAATTCAATAAAAAATATCTGGAATTAAGAATCTACTGATGACCATGAAACCATTGTTGATTGTCGGAAAAACCCGTCTGGGTCACTAATGTCCTTTAGGGAAGGAAATCTGCCATCCTTAGCTGGTCTGGTCTACATGTGACTCCAGATCTACAGCAATGTGGTTGACTCTCAACTGCCCTCAGGCAACTAGGGATGGGCAATAAATGCTGGCCAGCCAGCGACGCCCATGAATTGAATTAAAATTAAATGATGGACGTAGAGTATTATTTGGGTAATGTTGTTGATTGTATTAACTCCACTTACAACACAAAGATTGATGTAGTTATTGGTAAGTTGATGGAGTCACTTGACTGGGAATGGCACTAAGTGCCATAGCTCTTTCTAAGAGCCCACATTAGCTCAATGGGCCAAATGGCCTCCTTCAATTGTACTGTTCTATGCTGCTAATTTTTCAAAAGTTAACTCTTTAGCTATTTTCCATGCTGACATATCTGTCCTCGACCTGGGCGGCACGGTAGCACAGTGGTTAGCACTGTTGCTTCACAGCTCCAGGGACCTGGGTTCAATTCCCGGCTTGGGTCACTGTCTGTGTGGAGTTTGCACATTCTCCTCGTGTCTGCGTGGGTTTCCTCCGGGTGCTCCGGTTTCCTCCCACAGTCCAAAGATGTGCGGGTTAGGTTGATTGGCCATGTTAAAAATTGCCCTTAGTGTCCTGAGATGCGTAGGTTAGAGGGATTAGCGGGTAAATATGTAGGAATATGGGGGTAGGGCCTGGGTGGGATTGTGGTCGGTGCAGACTCGATGGGCCGAATGGCCTCTTTCTGCACTGTAGGGTTTCTATGAAAAAAAAGACCTGCTGCACTGTTCCAGTGAAGCTCCACTTGAAGTTGAGGAACAGAACCTCACCTCCTGATGAGGCACCTTACAGTCTCCCAAATTCAGCACTGAGCCCAGCAGTTGCAGATTGTAAAATCTGTCCCCACCAGTTTGTTTCTTGTTCTTTGCATGTTTCGGATTTTCTCTTATTCGTGTTTTCAGACAGAGGCGAAGAATCATAGAATCCCTACAGTGCAGAAGGAGGCCATTCAGCCCATTGAGTCTGCACCAACTCTCCAACAGAACATCTTACCCAGATCCTATCCCCGTAACCCCACGTTTTTACCTGGCTAATCCCCTTAATTTACACATCTTAGGGCACTAAGGAGCAATTTAGCACGGCCGAGCCACCTAACCCGCATATCTTTGGAGTGGGGAGGAAACCGTAGACATGGAGAGGACTTGCAAACTCCACACAGTCACCTGAGGCCAGCATTGAACCTGGGTCCCTGGCGCTGTGAGGCAGCAGCACAAACCACTGTGCCACCAAGGAGATGTTTTATTTCTTTGTTTCCTTGCCCCCATTGCCTTCCCCTCTGACTCTGTAAGACTACCTCCTCCATCATTCAAATCTCTCCTGTCTTTCCAGCCCCTCACGGTCCTTCCTTCGTCCTTGTACCTTTCTTCGAATTCTATCGCATCTCTAACTTTTCCCAGTTCTGATGACAGGTCATTGACCTGAAACGTTAACTCTGTTTCTCTCTCTCCATAGATGCTGCCTGACCCACTCAGAATTGTCACTGTTTTCTGTTTATATATCAGATTTCCAGCAACTGCAACATTCAGCTTGTTGATAAGCTGTTATCATGGATGCTGGCCATGTTTTTAAAGCTACACTGTCATCACCAGATGTAGTTAGGATATTGATACCAATATTCTACAGGGAAAAGCGTGCTTAAGCAAATAAAATTTAATTTTGTGTAATATACAGATTGTGTAATGCACTAAAGGTATCATCTACATTAACACTCCTATTTCATTCACCTCAAAACACCCCCCAGGACACAATTCAAATTTGGAAGGGCAAAATAATTCATTTTCTCAAAGACCAAGTAGACGAGATGTGAACATTCATCGGAAATCCTATAGTTACAGGGGTGGCACGGTGGCACAGTGGGCGGCACGGTGGCACAGTGGGCGGCACGGTGGCACAGTGGGTGGCACGGTGGCACAGTGGGCGGCACAGTGGGCGGCACGGTGGCACAGTGGGCGGCACGGTGGCACAGTGGGCGGCACGGTGGCACAGTGGGCGGCACGGTGGCACAGTGGGCGGCACAATGGCACAGTGGGCGGCACGGTGGCACAGTGGGCGGCACGGTGGCACAGTGGGCGGCACGGTGGCACAGTGGGCGGCACGGTGGCACAGTGGGCGGCACAATGGCACAGTGGGCGGCACGGTGGCACAGTGGGCGGCACAATGGCACAGTGGGCGGCACGGTGGCACAGTGGGCGGCACGGTGGCACAGTGGGCGGCACGGTGGCACAGTGGGCGGCACAATGGCACAGTGGGCGGCACGGTGGCACAGTGGGCGGCACAATGGCACAGTGGGCGGCACGGTGGCACAGTGGGCGGCACGGTGGCACAGTGGGCGGCACGGTGGCACAGTGGGCGGCACAATGGCACAGTGGGCGGCACAATGGCACAGTGGTTAGCACTGCTGCCTCACAGGGCCAGGGACCTGGGTTCGATTCCCGGCTTGGATCACTGTCTGTGTGGAGTCTGCACGTTCTCTCCATGTCTGCATGGGTTTCCTCCGGGTGCTCCAGTTTCCTCCCACAGTCCAAAGATGTGCTGGTTAGGTGCATGGACCCAAACAGGTGCCGGAATGTGGTGACTAGGGGAATTTTACAGTAACTTCATTGCAGTGACTAATAAATAAACTTAAAACTTAAAAAACTTAAGTACAGTTAGCACTCTGACATGCAGCTGCTGTGTGTGTGTGTGATAGCCATGTGTTGGGAACAGACATTTGCTTCAGGCCAGTTTAAAACCAGGTTGGTTCTTCGTGAAGTAACAAGTGAAACTGCCAGAATACCTCTATTTTCTATGTTTCTATAGATATAGCTTTGGGGCTAAAGGGATCAAAGGATATGGGTGTTCATCCGGCAGTAAGGATTACATCAGTTGCCAGCAATAAAAGAACTAACTTCACAAAGTAAAGTAAAGAAAAAGGTTTAATAAAGAAAACTTCATTACACCAACACTCAGGCCACACCCTGGGCGACACAAAACTCCCCACAATCCCCATCTGCTTTTATACCAGGTCAGCTAGTCAGCTGACCCTCACAGCATGGACAGCATGGTTACATTATAACCATTCTAATGTAACCATTATAACCGATTCTAATGTAACCATTGGATACATTATAACAGATTCCAGTGTAACCATTGGTTACATTATAACAATGGGGGAAGAGGGGATCAGGATATTGAATATGATGATGAGCCATGATCAGAATGAATGGCGCAGCAGGTTTGAAGGGCCGAATGGCCTTCTCTTGGTCCTATTGTCCGTGTTTCTAAACACTCAGCATGCCCAGTGGCATGAGTTGCGAGAGAGACAGAGTTGAAGTTTCAGACGGAGGACCTTTCTTTGGCACTGTTCTGAAAGGTATTTGATCTGAAACGTTATTAACTCTGTTTATCTCTCTCTGGACAGATGCTGCCTGACCTGCTGAGTATTTCCAGCATTTTCTCTTCTTATTTCAGGTTTCCATCATCCGTAGTACTTTTCCTTCTGTTTTTCAGTCCATAATGAAACTGCTTGTGTCAATATACCTAGCAGTCTCCCTTTGGAAATGTAGTGATTCTCTTCGACAGCAGTGATTTGATTTGATTTGATTTATTATTGTCATACGTATTAGTATACAGTGAAAAGTATTGTTTCTTTGCTGTATGGACAAAACATATCGTACATAGAGAAGGAAAGGAGAGGGTGCAGAATGTAGTGTTACAGTCTTAGCTAGGGTGGAGAGAAAGATCAACTTAGTGCGAGGTAGGTCCATTCAAAAGTCTGACGGCAGCAGGGAAGAAGCTGTTCTTGAGTCGGTTGGTACATGACCTCAGACTTTTGTATCTTTTTCCCGACGGAAGAAGGTGGAAGAGAGAATGTCCGGGGTGTGTGGGGTCCTTAATTATGCCGGCTGAACAAAAGAACAAAGAACAAAGAAAATTACAGCACAGGAACAGGCCCTTCAGCCCTCCAAGCCTGCACCGACCATGCTGCCCGACTTAACTAAAACCCCCTACCCTTCCGGGGACCATATCCTTCTATTCCCATCCTATTCATGTACTTGTCAAGACGCCCCTTAAAAGTCACTACCGTATCCGCTTCCACTACCTCCCCCGGCAATGAGTTCCAGGCACTCACTACTCTCTGTGTAAAAAATCTGCCTCGTACATCTCCTTTAAACCTTGCCCCTCACACCTTAAACCTATGCTCCCTAGTAATTGACTCTTCCACCCTGGGAAAAAGCTTCTGACTATCCACTCTGTCCATGCCTCTCATAATCTTGTAGACTTCTATCAGGTCTCCCCTCAACTTCCATCGCTCCAGTGAGAACAAACCAAGTTTCTCCAACCTCTCCACATAGCTAATGCCCTCCATACCCAGGCAACATCCTGGTAAATCTTTTCTGTACCCTCTCCAAAGATTCCACATCCTTCTGGTAGTGTGGCGACCAGAATTGAACACCATATTCCAAGGGCGGCCTAATTAAGGTCCCATAAAGCTGCAACATGACTTGCCAATTTTTAAACTCAATACCCCGGCCAATGAAGGCAAGCATGCCGTATATCTTCTTGACTAACTTCTCCACCTGCGTTGCCACTTTCAGTGACCTGTGTACCTGTACACCCAGATCCCTCTGCCTATCAATACTCCTAAAGGTTCTGCCATTTACTGTATATTTCCTATCTGTATTAGACCTTCCAAAATACATTACCTCACATTTGTCCGGACTAAACTCCATCTGCCATCTCTCCGCCCAAGTCTCCAACTGACCTATATCCTGCTGTATCCTCTGATGGTCCACATCGCTATCCGCAAATCCACCAACCTTTGTGTCATCCGCAAACTTACTAATCAATCCAGTTACATTTTCCTCCAAATCATTTATATATGTTATAAACAGCAAAGGTCCCAGCACTGATCCCTGAAGAACACCACTTGTCACAGCCCTCCATTCAGAAACGCACCCTTCCACTGCTACCCTGTGCCTTCTTTGACCGAGCCAGTTTTGTATCCACCTTGCCAGCTCACCTCTGATCCCATGTGACTTCACCTTCTGCACCAGTCTGCCATGAGGGACCTTGTCACAGGTCCCTCATGGCACCTTTCTCTGAGGCAGCGGAAAGTGTAGACAGAGTCAATGGCTGGGAGGCTGGTTTGCCTGATGGATTGGGCTACATTCTTGATCTTTCGTAGTTCCTTGCGGTCTTGGGGCAGAGCAGGAGCCATACCAAGCAGTGATACAACCAGAAAGAATGCTTTCTACGGTGCATCTGTAAAAGTGAAGTCAGTGAAGACACTTCCAGAATAAAAGTACTTTTTTTTGGAAAATGTTTTCAGTCATTTTTTAAAGATAATTTATTAGTCACATGTAAGGCTTACATTAACACTGCAATGAAGTTACTGTGAAATTCCCCTAGTCGCCACAATCCGGCACCTGTTTGGGTCAATGCACCTAACCAGCACGTCTTTCGGACTGTGGGAGGAAACCAGAGCACCCGGAGGAAACCCACGCAGACACGGGGAGAACGTGCAAACTCCACACAGCCAGTGACCCAAGCTGGGAATCGAACCCAGGTCCCTGACACTGTGAAGCAGCAGTGCTAACCACCGTGCCACCGTGCCGCCCCATCATTGTGACATCATTGAAAGGCCCTGTACGAATGCAAGTTTTTTTTTGGACAGACACACCACCAGGAAAGTCACTCTTGCTCTTGTCCCTTTGCTAGGTGGTTGGACCTCAAGCGGCGGGTGCATTCAAGGAGAGGCACATCAAACCGACGGCGTTCCGAAAGTTTTACGAAAGGGGTGACTTCCCTGTTGCTATGGAGCACGACGCGAAAGGGAACCGGATCATCTGGAAGGTTTGCCCCATATATTAACTCGTGCACAACTTTTCCTGCCAGGAGCCAATTTGGCTTATCAATTATTTTATTCATAGAGTCATAGAGATATGCAGCACGGAAACAGGCCCTTCGGCCCAATTCATCCATGCCGGAAGTATTTGAGTAAATGGTACTGCAAACACACCCATGAGGCAGCTTCGCCCAATTCTAATGATTCAATAAGGTGCTTCGGGAGATGACAGGGTCAGAAGTGCTTTCTGGGAAAAAAAAGGAAGCCTTTATAACTCGGCATCTATTTCCATTTTTATGAGGATTTGCAAGACTCAGCTGTTCCAGCCAGTCTACCCCTGATTCGTGTCAGCCTGGGCTCATTGTCATAACTTCATCCTGCATTGCAGGCCACATCTTTTGAATGCAACCTTTAATTAGCTAAATAGCTGGGTCATAATTGTGTACCGTCTGTAATCAAGTGTGGAATGTAGATTAAGCTCGGACCGATATTACAACTCTTCACTTCCCATGCCGGCTTGCTAATGTAATCAATGACAGTCACGTCCCTGTCACTGACTGACCTCCAATCTGAAATCATTGCGGCTCCTCCGTTTTCCCTTGTGAAAGGTTAATTGGTTTAGAAATGAATCGATTAGTTCCAGTCTCTAATGCTGTTATTCAGCTTTTGCAAAAAAAAAAAAATCCGGTAGGACAGAAATCCCTTTTATTAATCCAATTCAGTTTATTTTCTCTCAACAATTTATATCTGAGTGTCATGACAGGGGACAGCGATGGCGCATTCTTAAACTGATTAGGAAATTATAGATTTCATTACGGGGAAAGCTTTCAGAGGGAATGGGCTGCATCCACGTCGCGGGATGCTCACAAAGTCACACAGCAATAAATCTTAAAGAGGACAGTGTGGGGTGTTTTTTATCCTATGAAAGCAGGAATGAGGGATAGCTGGCTTTTTCCAGATTTTTCATAAAATAGATAAAGTTGATGCATTCAGATTTGAGTAATTGTCTTGCAGGACATCAATATTTATAATGCATTCCACTAATCTTGCATACACACTATACAATTAAATAGTATAAGTAATGACAGCAGCAACTTATATTTATAGAATCCCTACAGTACAGAAGGAGGCCATTTGGCCCATCGGGTCTGCACCGACCATAATCCCACCCAGGCCCTATTCCTGTAACCCTCACATATTTACCCTGCTAATCCCCCTGACACTAGGGTCAATTCAACATGGCTAATCAACCTAACCCGCACATCTTTGGACTGTGGGAGTAAACTGGAGCACCCGGAGGAAACCCACGCAGACACGGGGAGAACTTGCAAACTCCACACAGACAGTGACCCGGGGCCGGAATTGAACCCGGGTCCCTGGCGCTGTGAGGCAACAGTGCTAGCCACTGTGCCACTGGTGGTCGTGCCTTTACGTAGTGCCTTTTGACATGATACAGTTGCACAGTGGTTCGCACTTCTGTCTCACAGCGCTAAGGACCCGGGTTCAATTCCGCCCTTGGGTCACTGTCTGTGTGGAGTTTGCACTTTCTCCCTGTGTCTGCGTGGGTTTCCTCCGGCTGCTCCAATTTCCTCCCACACTCCAATGATGTGCGGGTTAGGTGGATTGGCCATGCTATATTGCCCTTTAGTGTCAGGGAAACCAGTAGGTAAATATGTGGTTAAATAGTTCTCTATCTACTCCCGGACCACAAGAGATTACAACACCAGTAAGCAAACTCCCCACTGAAAAATCCCCTATCAATCCAGCTTCCTGCAATGTTTAACTGGAAGCAGTCCAATCCTGTCCTTTCTGTCACAATACCTCAGGTACTCTGCATTCCAATACCAGAATGCTTAATCAATAGCTGATTCAATAAAATCCCAATTACTCTCATTTTCCAGAAACCATTTACAAATTACAAAGCTTACAGAGTTCGTTCAAAAGGGGTATACTATAGTCAATAAAATAGAGTTCGAGAGCTTCAGAATAATGAAAAGATTGCTTTTGCTCCAAATGGAAGGACGATTTAAGTTCCATAGGTTAGGAAGCACCAAGTGACACGACCAAGCGTTGCAATAAGGTCGGCCATTGATTTGATTTATTATTGTCACATGTATTGGGATAAAGTGAAAAGTATTGTTTCTTACACGCTATACAGACAAAGTACACCATTCATAGAGAAGGAAAGGAGAGAGCGCAGAATGTTGTGTTACAGTCATAGCTCGGGTGTAGAGAAAGATCAACTTAATGCGAGGTGAGTCCATGCAAAAGTCTGATGGCAGCAGGGAAGAAGCTGTTCTTGAGTCGGTTGGTACCGCAGACAGAAGGCAGTAACTTAGCAAGAACAAACAATCAACACTGGACTGTTCATCCACTCATTAAGGGTCATTAACCCAGATTTTGACTCCTCACATTCCTCCTGTGTGCTTTGGCTGGTGCTTGCTTCCCCATCGAACAACTGTGAAGCTCCTTAACTGATGGGCCAGGACAAAGACAAGACGAGGTCACTCCGTTACCAGAATCCACTCTGTCTGTCTCCAGATTTGATTTGATTTGATTTGATTTATTATTGTCACGTGTATCAGCATACAGTGAAAAGTGTTGTTTCTTGCGCGCTATACAGACAAAGCATACCGTTCATAGTGAAGGAAAGGAGAGAGCGCAGAATGTAGTGTTACAGTCATAGCTAGGGTGTAGAGAAAGATCAACTTAGTGCGAGGTAGGCCTGCATGCATGTGGTGAGCTGTGGAACAAGTTGTCAGGATGTGCAGTAAGTGCTCTAAGCACTCAGAGAGCAGCTCAGTGTAACTATATACGGAGCTTAGGTTAATGATGGGGGTATGTCTTGTCATGTCGCCTTTGTGAACTTGTTTGATCATCTTCAAGGTTCGGAGAGGAAATTTAGAAGAGTGTTTTTGTTGTCTTTCCCAGGTGATTGTATAGCTGCTTTCTTGTGCCTGTGCATGTCTGTGTATGGCTGGTATTTGTGTCTCTGTGTGCTATTATTGAGAAAACTGCTTTCATTGTGGCAATGTCTGTCAGAAGCACAATAAAATTCCCTTTCTACTCCTGCACCACAAGAGATTACAGGTCAGTATTGAATAGACTGAAAGGGCCAATGGTCCTACTCTGCTTTTCTCTTTCATATATCTTCATACCTGGAAAACATTGAATCCACATCATCAGATATTCACCCAGCTCCTTTCCCAAGTTGCCAATTCACCCTGAATCGAGTTTCTTCCCTGCGAGATTCTTTCACACCATCTTACGGAGAAAAGGTTTTCGCAACTGTAATAACTGAAGGGTGGCACGGTGGCACACTGGTTAGCACTGCTTCCTCACAGCAGCCGGGGACCTGGGTTCGATTCCTGGCTTTGGGTCACTGTCTGTGTGGAGTCTGCACATTCTCCCCATGTCTGCGTGGGTTTCCTCCAGGTGCTCCGATTTCCTCCCACAGTCTGAAAGACGTGCTGGTTAGGGTGTAATGCAGTAAGAGTTTTAACCACACCAGGTTAAAGTCCAACAGGTTTATTTGGTAGCAAATGCCATTAGCTTTCGGAGCGCTGCTCCTTCGTCAGATGGAGTGGAAATCTGCTCTCAAACTGACGAAGGAGCAGCGCTCCGAAAGCTGATGGCATTTGCTACCAAATAAACCTGTTGGACTTTAACTTGGTGTTGTTAAAATTCTTACTGTGTTTACCCCAGTCCAACGCCGGCATCTCCACATCATGACTAGGGTGTAATGGCCATGCTAAATTCCCCTTCAGTGTACCTGAACAGGCACTGGAGTGTGGCGACTGGGGATTTTCACAGTAACTTCATTG
Organism: Mustelus asterias; assembly: GCF_964213995.1. Taxonomy (NCBI): domain Eukaryota; kingdom Metazoa; phylum Chordata; class Chondrichthyes; order Carcharhiniformes; family Triakidae; genus Mustelus; species Mustelus asterias. Next base: position 68,138,770 of record NC_135821.1, on the reverse strand, counting down.
CAGTGTTAACGTAAGCCTAGCTGTGACACTAATAAATAAACTTAAACTTAACTGGAGGCGCCTCGATGTGGCTGCAACAAGGAAGGTTTATTAAACAATAACAACTATTTCCTCTAATAGTCTGACAGAAGATATGTACAGGTTTACCCTCCTCTCTTCCCTGGCTCCAACTGACATCCTCCCAGTCCCAGGAATCGCACCCTTGCTCCTGATTGGCCCGGCTTCCCATCCATCCACTCCATAGTGTCCATGTGACCCACAAAGGATTACCCCTTGAAGAGGCCATGTTACCCCACTCCTTCCCCCACCCCCAACACTTGAGTCCACCTATGAATGAAAGCAAAGGGATACACCATTATACATAGATATATAGACACAATTGCTGCGATCTTACCAGCTCGCAGTGTCCGTCAACCAGTGTGCTGAGCCAGGGACGTAGTGTGAGAGACCAAAAGTCCGATTCACGTCCAGCGCAGGTCAGATTGTTACCTTCCCAGCCCTGTTTTACTGGCAAGAATATCTCTGCACCCAGAAAGGGAGCGAAGCTCTTTACCATCAGATTGCCTGGATCTCCACACCATCAGGGAGTCCGATGTGGTTGTTTCTCCCTAGCGGATGCTTCCCACCTCGTCGCTGAGATAGCACGCCAGCATGAACCACTATCGGTCTCCACCAGCGGGGACCAGGTGCCATGGCCATGCTGGGGGATCGGAAGCCCCCCCCAGGGTGGTCAGGGGCATGGCTGGGCAGTGCCCACCTGGCACCCTGACGGTGCCGATTGGGCACCGTAGGTGTGCCGAGGCAGTGCCAAGGTGGTGGGGCCTGAGTGACGGTACGGCTGTGACAAGTGAGCTATGATTGGGGAGGTCGGGCGGGGGTGGGTGGGCTATGCACAAAGACAGGGGGCCTATGTGATGGGGGGGGGTCATGCAGGGGGAGTCTTGCGAGGGGGGGCATCGTGCGGGAGGTGTCGTGCAGGGGTGGGCTGTGGGGGGGTCATGACGGAGGGGGATGGGGCACGGCAGGGGTTTGCCAACAGACCCATTGGGAGGAACCTGATGCCCCGATGCCAGTGACATGTGTCAGTGTGGGGGGTGACAATCTAACCAATGGAGCTGGTAGGCGGGGGGGGGTCCGATGTCTGTGGGGCGAGGTGGGGGGAGGTCTCCTGGTACATTGGCAGATTGGGGTGCCCTGTGATATGGTGCCCGAATGCTCTGAAGCCAGCCTCACCGGCGTGTGCAGGCTCCATTGTGATGGTGTTCTTTCTGGGAGGTTTGCCCAGCCTCCACTCTCCAGGCTAAATCTGGAAAAATCAAATCCAAGCAGGTGCGTAAGCGGCACTCCGTTAATAATTCAGCTGGCATAGTGTTCGGCATAGTATTATACAAGAACAAGAGACATGCCAAGCATAAGGTCAGTGGCCTCTGAGTTTGCTTCTTCATAGTGGTTTGAAGTGTCTGCACAGCTCGCTCTGCCAAGCCATTCGAAGCTGGGTGGTACGGGACTGACTGAAGGTGGCATATGTGACAACTGGCGGAACTCCTCAGCTGCAAATGCTGTGCCATTGTAAGACCTCCAGGGTGCCATTGATGGCAAAGATCTGCCACAGCCTGCCGATGGTGGCTCTGGCTGTGACAGGCTTCATTCGCTGGACATCCAGCCATTTTGAATGTGCATCAACCAAGATGAGGAACATAGGTCCCATGAACAGTCCCACAAAATCTATGTGCAAATGCGACCGTGGCCACTCCCGTGAATGCATATTTGTTGGTGGAGTTAATAACTGCTGGGTCTGAACTTGGGCACTGGCTGGCCATTCTTTCAACTTCCTCATCGATGCCAGGCCACCAGACGTACCTTCAGGCCTGTGCCTTCATCCTGTTATCTACACCCTAAGGGTCTGACAGGAGATATGCACAGGTCTGCTCTCTCCTCCTCCTTGGTTCAAACTGAGGTTCCTCCCTGTCCCAGGACATGCTCCCGATAGACCCGGCTTCCCACGCCTCAGCACCATAAGGTCCGGCCCGATTACATGGCCCACAAAGGTTCACCCCTTAAAGGGGCCACGTCGCCACAGTTACCTTGTACTTTGTTTGAGGCTTCTGAATTTTGAACGAACCCTCAATGTTCAGACTTGTTTACTTACACCTCAGTGCCACGAAAAATGAACAAGTCACTCGAGCCTTTGCTCAGAACTTAGTCATTTTTGATATTTCTAAAATACCTGTTTGCAAAACAATGTTGCCAGGTAGGGTCCCTCTGAGACCTTTATTCAAAGAACAAAGAAAATTACAGCACAGGAACAGGCCCTTCGGCCCTCCAAGCTTGCACCAACCATGCTGCCTGACTGAACTAAAACCCCCTACCCTTCCGGGGACCAAATCCCTCCATTCTCATCCTATTCATGTATTTGTCAAGACGCCCTTAAAAGTTACTACTGTATCCACTTCCACTACCTCCCCTGGCAACGAGTTCCAGGGACCTACCACCCTCTGTGTAAAAAATCTGCCTCGTACATCTCCTTTAAACCTTGCCCCTCGCACCTTAAACCTATGCTCCCTAGTAATTGACTCTTCCACCTTAGGAAAAAGCTTCTGACTATCCACTCTGTCCATGCCTCTCATAATCTTGTAGACTTCTATCAGGTCGCCCCTCAACCTCCGTCATTCCAGTGAGAACAAACCAAGTTTCTCCAACCTCTCCTCATAGCTAATGCCCTCCATACCAGGCAACATCCTGGTAAACCTTTTCTGTACCCTCGCCAAAGCATTTCCATCCTTCTGGTAGTGTGGCGACCAGAATTGAACACTATATTCTAAGTGCGGCCTAACTAAGGTTCTATAAAACTGTAACATGACTTGCCAATTTTTAAACTCAGTGCCCCATCCAATGAAGGCAAGCATGCCGTATGCCTTCTTCACTACCTTCTCCACCTGCATTCAGTGACCTGTGTACCTGTACACCCAGATCCCTTTGCCTATCAATACTCTCAAGGGTTCTGCCATTTAACTGTATATTTCCCATCTGTATTAGACCTTCCAAAATGCATTACCTCACATTTGTCCAGATTAAATTCCATCTGCCATCTCTCCGCCCAAGTCTCCAACTGATCTACATCCTGCTGTATCCTCTGATGGTCCTCATCGCTATCCGCAAATCCACCAACCTTGGTGCCATCCGCAAACCTACTAAGCAAACCAGTTACATTTTCCTCCAAATCATTTATATATATTACAAACAGCAAAGGTCCCAACACTGATCCCTGAGGATTCTTTAAATGTTTACTTATAGCATCCAGTAGCATGCTTTCAAGCAGTTTCCCATCATGTGTTTCGATAACCGGCCTGTAATGACAGGGGTCATAGCTTATTGTATAGTTTGAACTGGGCAAACTACATCTTCTCTCTGTACTTCTTCAGTATTTAAGGAGTTCTGCAAAATATCAACGAAAGAAAACATTGTAAATTTCTTCCTTTAATTCTCATTTGGCCTTGGAGCTTTTTGATTATTTCGTTTATCCAGTTTCTGAATAACGTGTTCTTCACTAACCTCTATAGCTTCACTCACTATGAGTGGAATCGGCCCACAGTACCTCTTTGTGAAGAGTGATGTGAAGATTCTTTTCATACCCAATTTCTCTATAATAGTTTTGTCTAATTTAACCACCCATTATTTGATTTGCTTTATGCCATTAGCAAAACTGCAAAGAAAACCCTTTTTAAGGGCGGGATGATGGCACAGTGAAGCCAAGAGACTTGAGGCCAGTATCAGAAGATTAAGGGGTATGGCGAGAAAGCAGGAGTGGGATACTGAGAGTGCTTGAGCAACCATGATCATATTGAGTGCTGGTTCCAGGCTCAAAGGGCCAAATGACCTACTTCTGAACCTATTTTCTATGTTTCTATTGAGAAGAACGAGAGAATCAAATTGGAGACAGCAATAATCATAGATCATAGAATCCCTACAGTGCAGAAGGAGGCCATTCGGCCCATCGGGTCTGCACTGACCATAATCCCACCCAGGCCCTATCCCTACAACCCCATGCATTTACCCTAGCTAGCCCCCCTGACACTTAGCATGGCCAATCCACCTATCCCGCATACCTCTGGACTGTGGGGGGAAACTGGAGCACACAGAGGAAATCTACGCAGACACGGGCAGAACATGCAAACTCCACACAGACAGTTACCAAGCCAGGAATCCAACCTGGATCCCTGGCACTGTGAGGCAGAAGTGCTAGCCACTGTGCCACCATGCCGCCCCAAAGAGTGCCACCTACATGTTCCTCTTTCTGGTCATGAGATGTTCCACCCTTTACAAGGGGGTCAGGAGACTATAGGAAATGGCAGGTGACCCGGTGAAGATGATCTCCTGCTCCAGCCGTTGAGGAGTGCGATGGGTGACCTCCCCCACGGCGCGATGACACTGGGTCATCACATCAGTCTTTGAAATTACAGAAGGCTCCTAAAACCTGCCTGCCAATTTATAGTGAAATTATTCCCGTGTCACACGAGATTCTTTTAAATATTAATCTTAGAATGATGCAGCACAGGAGGGCATTCAGCCCAATGTGTCTATACTATCTCTTTGTAACCATGACGTGGAGGTGCCGGCGTTGGACTGGGGTGGGCACAGTAAGAAGTCTCGCAACACCAGGTTAAAGTCCAACAGGTTTATTTGGAATCACGAGCTTTCGGAGCGCTGCTCCTTCATCAGGTGAATGATGAAGGAGCAGCGCTCCGAAAGCTTGTGATTCCAAATAAACCTATTGGACTTTAACCTGGCGTTGTGAGAGATCTTACTATCGCTTTGTAATACATGAGGCGTGATCTTATGGGCCGTCCATGCCACGCTCCCGCTGCAGCGAGGTCGGAGAATTTGGTGCACCACCACATCTCCGTTCACTGCAGCGGGATGAGGAAGTCTCACCATCGTGAATGGCCGTAAGATTCTGACCATGATATTTGATTATTAAAAGTAGGCGCATTGTAGGATCAGCATGAGTATAGAATGCAAGGTACCTTTAGTGTAATAATTGTGATGAGGATCGGCTAATTAGTAATGCTCCTGATGGCTATCTTGCTTGGAAACTTCTTGCAATCATGTACATATTCAGTAGATCTTGAAAGTTAGCTTGCCGAGAGAGCCTTCCCTATGATTGGCGCAATAGTCCTAATTAATGACAACTCAACACCTGATAAGACAGAATTAGGGATCAGCCTGCCATTTTTAACTCACCAATTAACAAGCTATTGAGCTTGTCAACGAGCCGCTTGAACACAATGTTTTGTTACCTGCTGTATTTTATGGGCATTGGATGGGAAAATGTTTGGAAGTGTTTTATTGCAGGTATGACAAGAAAAAGTAAAAGTAAAGTAAAGTTTATTTATGATTGTCACAAGTAGGCTTACATTAACACTGCAATGACGTTACTGTGAAACACCCTGGTGGCACAGTGGTTAGCATTGCTGCCTCACAGTCCTGATTGGACTTGGACCCTCCTTCGTAGCACTGATTGGTCACCTTCCCGCTGGGCGGTGGCCATTAATTGGCCATCCAACGCTAGATTCAATGATCTGTGACAGTCTTGGGTGACTGTCTGTGTGGAGTGGGGATACCTAAAATGTAATGTTGATTTTTGGGGCAGCACGGTGGCACAGTGGTTCGCACTACTAGCTCACAGTGCCAGGGATCCGGTTTGGATTCCTGGCTTGGGTCACTGTCTGTGTGGAGTTTGCACGTTCTCCCCATGTCTGCGTGGGTTTCCTCCGGGTGCTCCAGTTTCCTCCTACAGTCCAAAAGATGTGCAGGTTAGGGTGCATTGGCCATGCTAAATTCTCCCTCAGTGTACCCGAACAGGCGCCTGAGTGTGGCGACTAGCGGATTTTCACAGTGATTTAACTGCAGTTTTAATGTAAGCCTACTTGTGACAGCATAAATGTATTAGTCGCTGGCTGGCCAGCATTTATTGCCCATACCTAGTTGCCCTTGAACTGACTGTCTCGCTCGGCCCATTTCATTGCTGTGGCTCTGGTGTCACATGTAGGCCAGGCCAGGTAAGGACGGCAGATTTCCTTCCCTAAAGGACATTAGTGAACCAGATGGGTTTTTCCAACAATCGACAATGGTTTCATGGTCATCAGTAGATTCTTAATTCCAGATATTTTTTATTGAATTCAAATTTCACCTTCTGCTGTGGCAGGATTCGAATCCGGGTCCCCAGAACATTAGCTGAGTTTCTGGATTAATAGTCTAGCGATAATACCACTAGGCCATCCCCTCCCATGTCACCATGGTTGAAAGTAGCAGATTCTGCTGGTGAAGGCGTCTGTATGATTTTTAAGTTCATTTTTGTTTATATTTTGGAGACTGCCATAAACAGGGGGTGGGGGGGGGGGGGGGGGGTGGGGTGGGGTGGGGGGAGGGGGTGGGGTGGCGGGGGGTCTTTAAATTTGTCACCATGATCAATACCCTGCTCAGAGCAAAAATCCCTCTGCCGCCTGACATACCAGCCTAGACTCCTGATTGGACTCGGAGTCTGCTTGGCAGCACTGATTGGCCACCTTCTTGCAGGGCGGCTGCCACTAATTGGCCATCCAATGCTTGATTCAATGAGTGGGTTGGGAGCGAGTGAACCGCGCACTTTCCGTTCCCCCTCCCTCACTCCATCAAAGAATCCGGCCCACTCATCCACAGAACCCGCAATCCCCCCTCAGAGATTATTAACAGTTGGTGTATTTAGGTATGAACCCAAAATGGCAGCTTCATCGTCATTTACTCAACTGGCAATCCATAGTCCTGGGAATAATCCAGACACCTGGGGTAATCCACAGAACTGGGAATAATCCAGACACCTGGGGTAATCCACAGAACTGGGAATAATCCAGACACCTGGGGTAATCCACAGACCTGGGAATAACCCAGACACCTGGGGTAATCCACAGACCTGGGAATAATCCAGACACCTGGGGTAATCCACAGACCTGGGAATAGTCAAGAAACCTGGGAATAATCCAGACACCTGGGATAATCCAGAGACCTGGGAATAATCCAGAGACCTGGGATAATCTAGAGATGTGGGAATTATCTAGAGACCTAGGAGAATCCAGAGACCTTGGAATAATCCAGAGACCCGGGGCGGCAGGGTGGCGCAGTGGTTAGCACTGCTGCCTCAGAGCCAGGGGCCCAAGTTCAATGCTGGCCTCAGCCACTGTCTGTGTGGAGCTTGCACTTTCTCCCCGTGTCTGCGTGGGTTTCCTCTGGGTGCTCTGGTTTCCTCCCACACTCCAAAGATGTGCGGATTAGGTTGATTGGCCATGCTAAAGTTGACCCTAGTGTCAGGGGGATTTGCAAGGTAAATGTGTAGGGTTACGGGAATGGGGCCTGGGTGGGATTGTGGTTGGTACAGACTCAATGGGCTGAATGGCCTCTTTCTGTACTGTAGGGATTCTATTCTATTCTAATCCAGACCTGGGAATAATCCAGAGAACACAAGTTCAAATGCGAAGTTGCCTGTTTTAAAATTTGTATTTCAGTTTACATTTTTAAAAAGTCTTAAAATAAAAGAAAGCTGTTGTCAGTAAAAATTATAATAAAACTGCCAGATTGTCCTCACAACCAAATTGGTGCACTGATATTCTCCAGAGAAGGTATCCCCCTATCTTTACCCAGTGTACACATGCCACTAATCCCACATCAATGTGGTTGATTCTTAGCTGCCCTCTTGAAGTGGTACCAGGACAAAAAGAGATGGGCATTGACGCAGTGAGACCAGAGAAGGTTTGCGTGGATCAGGGACACCTGTTGGGCCGAATGGCCTGTCCCCATGCTGTAAAATTCTGTGATGTACTTTGCAGCAATTGGCCTCTGCTGATGAAATCACCGCGGAAACTGAGGGTGTGGGTGGGGTGAGGGGAGTGGTTTGAAATGCAAAGCAAAAGGAGGAAAAACAAATTTACTTGAGTGACCCCAGTGATTCCGGTTAATTTATTAAACTGACACAAAGTAAATGTTAAAAAATGGGCTTCGCGTTGGTACTTCAAGCTGCAAATTGAATATAATGTGCAGCGCAACATTTGCAGAGAGAAGGAATGGTGAACATTTGTCAAAGCAGCTTTTCGGTATCTCGCCGTAACATAGTAATTAATTTTCTGCTCCCCAAAAATACCAATTTACATTTTAATACTGGCGGTGGTTCATTGTGATACATCTCCAACCGACCCTAAAAGCTAAATGAACATTGAAGCTGCAGCAAAACTTTATAGCTTTAAAGTTCCAGGAGACAGTGATTGTGGAGAATGAAATATTGATTTTGCCATTTGATTGTGTGAGGCATATCGTGATCCAGACTAGAGTGATATTGTTCAGTAGCAATGCTCACCTCCCTGATCCTGCACTTGGAGGAATGTATCTCTATCTCCTGTTTCACTGCAATTGTGCCTCTGTGTCACATCATCTAAATGGAAGTTCTGCTTTTCACTGTCTCCCTTTAGCCAAAACTTCAAGTTAAGACAGAGATGGATAGGTTCTTGTTCAATAAAGGGATCAAGGGTTACGAGGAGAAGGCAGGGGAATGGGGATAAGAATCATATCAGCCATGATTGAATGGTGGAGCAGCCTCAATGGGCCAAATGGCCTAATCCTGCTCCTATATCTTATGATTTTATACGGTGGCACAGTGGTTAGCACTGCTGCCTCACAGCGCCAGGGACCTGGGTTCGATTCCCGGCTTGGGTCACTGTCTGTGTGGAGTTTGCACATTCTCCTCGCGTCTACGTATGTTTCCTCCGGGTGCTCCGGTTTCCTCCGACTGTCCAAAGACGTGCTGGTTAGGTGGATTGACCATGCTAAATTCTCCCTCCATGTACCTGAATAGGCGCCGGAATGCGGCTTCATTACAGTGTTAATGTAAGCCTACTTGTGACTAATAAATAAACTTTAACTTTAATAAGAAAAACATGTTGACCGGGATCTTGTGTTTGCGTTCGCCATGATTGCAAACGGTGATGTGGGCGCAAGAGTCAAAAAACAAGAATCTCACTGGCAAGATTTTATTTTCCCCTTAGCACTGCCCCATGGCACTGTTCCCTTTGCTCTGCCCCCTAGTACTGCCTCCTGGCACTGCTCCAGAGCTGTTCCTGGCACCTTGGCACTGCCCCCTAGTTCTGTCCCTTGGCACTGCCCATGGCGTCATGGCACTGCCCCAGTACTGAACCTGGCGCTTCCCTCTGGCACTGCTCCTGGCACCCTTACTTTAAAACTGGCGCCCCAACCTCTGGAGGGCTGACATTGCCGGCTCAATCAGGACTTGCCCGCCAGCGTGATGCCACCAGACATGTCTCCAGCGTTTTTTTTAACTAAGTGCTGGAAAATATGGAGAGAGAAGCTGGGTGGGACACCGTTATTCTCGCCTGGACCAGTGCTTAACAAAAATGGAAAATTTAGCCCCTCATCTCTACATATCCAGAATATTTGAATGCATTGTTTTTTAGTACAGTGAAATATTTGTGGAGATCTTTGAAGCTATTTCTGTTCAGGAAGTGACACTGGAGTGGTATCATGTAGACAGAATTTACCGGTTATAGGGAACAACATAGTAAAGGGTGGAGGAGGGGGGAGAGTGGCGGGGCACAACCTCAGGCTGAAGGGACGATCCTTTGAAACAAAGATAAGGAGGAATTTCTTCAGCCAGAGAGTGGTGAATCTGAAACTCTTTGCCGCAGAGGGCTGTGGTGGCCAGGTCATTGAGTGTCTTTAAGACAGAGATAGATAGGTTCTTGATTGATAAGGAGATCAGGGGTCATGGGGAAAAGGCAGGAGATTGGGGATGAGAAAAATATCAGCCATGATTGAATGGCGGAGCAGATCGATGGGCCGAGTGGCCTAATTCTGCTCCTATGTCTTATGATCTTATGGTCTTATGGCAGGGACAATAAACCTGCTGCAATGAGATGGAAATTGGAGAATCACATGGGTAATTTTCTCTTGACAATTTACCATTCACGCAATGTACATACTCAGAATGTAATCCCTGAACAACAAGCATCCTTTTGGGGTGACGAGCTTAAAGTGAACGTCTACCTTTGGTGGGGTTGTAAAACCCAATGTAATGGCCAGCTGATCTGACATCACTGTGCTCCATCTATGGAGAGTCGGTTAGCTCAGTTGGTTGGACGGCTGATATGTGATGCAGAGCAATGCCAAAAGTGTGGGTTCAATTCCCATACCGGCTTCACAAAGGCCCCATCTTCTCAACCTTGTCCCTCGCCTGACGTGTGGTGGACCTCAGGTTAAATCACCACCAGTTAGCTCTCACCCTTGAAGGGGAGAACTGCCCATGGTTATCTGGGACGATGGTGACTTTTGCTTTATTTTTTACATCCATCCCTAACTTGAAAGAAAAATTACTACAATCCACGTTCCAAAACTCCAGTGTCCTAATGAGCTACCAGAATTTTGAGGAGCAAAAATTTACCTTTCCATACTGAAAAAACTAAATTAGGTTGGTGTTACTTTCCTTGTTGCCCGATGTGGCAGCAATCCCTCTATTTAGGCTTTTATTCTCTACAGTGTAGAAGAATGAGAGGAGATCTAATTGAGGTATATAAGTAGACATAGAGAGGTCATAGTTTTAAGGATGAGGGGTAACAGATTTAAGTAAGAAGTCTCACAACACCAGGCTGAAGTCCAACAGGTTTATTTGGCAGCACTAGCTTTCGGAGTCTCAAGCTCCTTCACCAGGTGAGTGAGGACTTGTGTTCAGGGCATATAAAGACACAGGGCATATAAAGATCCCTTTATATGCCCTGAACACAAGTCCTCACTCGCCTGATGAAGGAGCTTGAGACTCCGAAAGCTAGTGCTGCCAAATAAACCTGTTGGACTTCAACCTGGTGTTGTGAGACTTCTTACTGTGCCCACCCCAGTCCAACGCCGGCATCTCCACATCATAACACATTTAAAACAGAGATTAGAAGAAATCACTTCTCTCGCAGGGTTGTGGATCTGTGGAATTCACTACCCCAGAGTGCGGTGGATACCGGGACACTGAGTAAATTTAAGGAAGACGTGGACAGACTTTTAATTAGTGAGGGGTTGAAGGGATATGAAGAACGGGCAAGAAAGTGGAGTTGATGCTGAGGTGGGATCAGCCATGTTAGTATTTAATGGCGGAACAATGTCGAGGGGCTGAATTGCCGACTCCTGCTCCTGTTTCTTATGTTCTTATTTGAGGACGTTTGATTATCCACCAATTTTGCATTCTCACTGGGGAACAGGAAGCCCCATTCACTGTGGCAGGTAAGGTGTCTCTCACCATGCCTACATTTTTCAGTGAGTATATTTATTGCACTGTCCAATTTGTGAAGCGGCAGAATATTTCTCTGTGCCTCTGGTTTCCCCAAGAGTTAACACCGCTGTGTTAGGAGTCCAGACGCTCGGCGCATTAATGTGGGAAGGTCATTATATTTTTTAAATGGTTTGGTTCAGTTTATTTTCCAAATGTTTGGTCATTCAGAAATGAATCTCTCTTTTCTCGGAGCAATCACACAGTGCCAGGACACCAATAATTGAAAAAAAAACAGTAATGAGGAAAGCTGTCGTGTTAGCAAACCTTCGTCCTCAAGGCTATTTAGAAAGGAGCTAATCTGCTTTTGTAATTTGGGAAACAAAATGACAGTCGAACATTAAATTATTTGTGAATGCCGCGCTGCGGATGTCAGAAACTTTCACATTTCCGCAAAAAATAATTTAAATATAAAAAGAGCGAATCTACTCTTTGCAGACCATCAGAAAATTAATTTGAGCAGCTTTCAAGCAACAGAATATTAGATTTTGTTTAATATCCTGTCGTGTCTCTTTTCCCCCCAATTTATAAAAACTGCTGTCAGTGAAATTTAGAATTTACTGGATTGGTCAATGCACAACAACAACTACTTCTTTATAAATGTAATGTGTTAAGACCCAGAAACTCCAAGGTGCTTTATGAAGACAGCCTAGACCCTAGCGCCAAAACTCTACCACCTCACCTGCCCCGGAAACGGGGCGGCCGTAGTTCCCAGAGCGGAAAGCTCCATTGGTGCAGGTACACAGGTCACAGGTGTACAGGTACACAGGTCACTGAAAGTGGCAATGCAGGTGGAGAAGGTAGTCAAGAAGGCATACGACATGCTAGCCTTCATCGGCCGGGGTATTGAGTTTAAAAATTGGCAAGTCATGTTGCAGCTTTATAGAACCTTAGTTAGGCCGCACTTGGGATATAGTGTTCAATTCTGGTCGCCACACTACCAGAAGGATGTGGAGGCTTTGGAAAGGGTACAGAAAAGATTTACCAGGATGTTGCCTGGTATGGAGGGCATTAGCTATGAGGGGAGGTTGGAGAAACTTGGTTTGTTCTCACTGGAGCGACGGAGATTGAGGGGTGACCTGATAGAAGTCTACAAGATTATGAGAGGCATGGACAGAGTGGATAGTCAGAAGCTTTTTCCCAGGGTGGAAGAGTCAATTACTAGGGGCATAGGTTTAAGGTGCGAGGGGCAAGGTTTAAAGGAGATGTACGAGGCAGATTTTTTATACAGAGAGTAGTGGGTGCCTGGAACTCGTTGCCGGGGGAGGCAGTGGAAGTGGATATGGTAGTGACTTTTAAGGGGCGTCTTGACAAGTACATGAATAGGATGGGAATAGAGGGATATGGTCCCCATATTGGGCAGCATGGTCGGTGCAGGCTTGGAGGGCTGAAGGGGCTGTTCCTGTGCTGTAATTTTCTTTGTTCTTTGTTGGCCTCGGACGGGATTTTACCATTTTACCCAGCCCGAGCAAGGCCGTAAAATCCCGCCCCTTTCTGCATTTGAATTTGGCATTAGGGTGAGGATAAGATGTTTCATTCCAGGTATGATTCGAGTGACCCACGAGGGAGCTTTTATCAAACAAAGTTTATTTAAGAAAACACTCAAAATATAATAAAAAGAATTAGCATAACTTTTACCAATTACAAGATTCAAACATGATACAGTATAAACCTTAAAATTAAAGTTAATTTATTAGTCACAGGTAAGGCTTACATTAACACTGCAATGAAGTTACTGTGAAATTCTCTTAGTCGCCACAGTCCGACGCCTGTTCAGGTCAATGCACCTAACCAGCGTGTCTTTCAGAATGTGGGAGGAAACCGGAACACCCGGAGGAAACCTACGCGTACACAGGGAGAATGTGCAAACTCCACACAGACAGTGACCCAAGCTGGGAATCGAACCCAGGTCCCTGGCGCTGTGAGGCAGCTATGCTACCGTGCCGCCCCTTTTAACAGCTAGCTATCTATGATGTTCCAAGTCAAAGAACATCCTACAAACATACACACCATTCTGGACATGGCACAAAAAGCAAATATGCTTGCGTGATGCTGGATTTCGCAGCTTTTTAACAGCTGCTGTGAACTGGTCTTTTGAATGTTGGAGCAAATCTCTGAGACTTCCCTGTCCTGGATCTTCCCAAAAAGTCTCTGAAGAGAGAGAGAGACAGAGACACTGCCTTTTTCCACCAGCTTCTAAAAGCAACTAAAGCAAAACTAAAAACTTGGACTTTTCTATGGAAAAAGCCCTGCCCCCGGGCATCACCTGACCTGTCAATCATGCTCCACGCAGCAATTCCCAAAGGCTCATAAAACTCCAGGACCCTGCATTAGGCCAGGTTAAAAATAAACATGATGTCCATTATATTGCTTCAGTAACAATTAGAGACACTGGCTGCAGACCTCACAGTGCCGACAACATCCTGCAGAGAAACATGATTTAAATGTATTTCTTAAAGGCACAGTACATCACAAAAAAAGTCTTTTTCCAGGATGACTATAGAACAAAATATGGAAATAAGTCACAGCAGGAGGTATTAGGTCAAATATCCAGTAGTTTAGTCAAAGAGATTGATTTTAAGGAGCAAAAGAGGTGAAATAATTCCTAGGAGGCCGGTGTCCCTTCACCAAATTCCCTTCATTTACAAACTCCATTCCACTCCAAAAGTGCTTCAGGTACAAAGTCAGAATCTGGAGTGCCAGAAAACCTGACACTCCCATTTCCATATACAGGTAAGGCTCCCTGATTGGGCAAGCAATTCGGACTTCAATCAGGGAGCTCATACTCCAAGAGGCTAACCTCCTGTGCAACGCTGAGGTCATGACAGAGTAAAGGGTGGTAGAGAGGTGGGGAGGTTTAGGAAATGTCTTCCAGAGTTTGGGGGCCTCGACAGCTGAAGGTGCAGCCATCACTAGCAGAGCAATTAAAAATCAGGGATGCCTTGGAGGCCAGAATTAAAAGAGCGCAGATATCCGGGAGGGTCGTGGACCTGGAAGAGATTACAGCGATAAGGAGTGAGGCCCTGGAGGGATTTAATAAACAAGGATGAGGACTGTAAAATCAAGATATTGCTTGATTGGGTGGCAGTGTGGGTGAGTGAGCAGAGGAATGAGAAGCGAATGGGATTTTCTCAAGAGTTAAGACATGGCAGCAGAGTTTTGGATGAGCCCAAGTTTACAAGAGCGGCGTGGTGGCACAGTGGTTAGCACTGCTGCCTCACAGCACCAGGGAGCCAAGGTTCGATTCCTGGCTTGGGTCACTGCCTGTGTGTGGAGTCTGCACATTCTCCTCGTGTCTGCGTGGGTTTCCTCCAGTTTCCTCCTATAGTCCGAAAGACGTGCTGGTTAGGTGCATTGGCCGTACTAAATTCTCCCTCAGTCTACCCGAACAGGCGCCAGAGTGTGGCTACCAGTGGATTTTCACAGTAACTTCATTGCAGTGTTAATGCCAGCCTACTTGTGACACTAATAAATAAACTGTAAAAAAGACTCAAGGCAAATGGATCTTAGAAGTGGAGCTGTGCTTTTCATGTTGGTTTTACTGTCTGAGTGGCTTTCATGTTTAATTTTCTTTCATTATAAATATGAGAGGCTGTACAATAAAAGCAGGTAGTAATTCCCTACTTGGGCTTTGAGTTGAATTTGCTGAGAGATTGGGTTTGTTTTCCTTGGATGAATGAAAGCTGAGAGGAGACTTGATAGAGTTGTTCAAGATCCTGAAGGCTATGGACAGGGTAAATAGTGAGAAACTGTTCCCAGCACTCAATGAAGCATCAAGAACTGGAGGGCACAGCTTCAAAATAATTGGCAAAAGGGGTAGAAATGATGTGAGGAAAGAATTTTTCACCCAGAGGGCGGTTGGAGTCTGGAGCAAACTTTCTGAGCGGACGATGGAGGCAGGTTTGATGAAGGTGCCCTGAAGGGAATTGGGTTGCCATGAACGAATGTGCAAGGTTATGGGGATAGGGCGGGAAAGTGGGAATAGGCAGAATGCTCTTTCAGTGAGCCAGTGCCGACTCAATGGGCTGAATGGCCTCCCTCTGCATTGTAAGGATTCTGCAATTCTGTGATATTAACCTATTACTTATCAAAAACTTGAATATTAACTCGAAGAAACACATGACTAAACTAAAATACATCTTCTGGCAAAACTCCTGCTGAATAAACTCCTTGAATCTGCAGGTCGAAGGTATAGAAAAAATGCATCATGGCCATAAATAAGTGTGTGATTAGGTCGCGAATTGTGAAAACTCTTAGAGTGCTTGATGTTAATGGCACGATATAAACACACATTGCTCTCTTCAGTCTCCTGTCAATCTTTTTGATTTGATTTGATTTGATTTATTATTGTCATATGTACTAGTATACAGTGAAAAGTATTGTTTTTTGCATCTTAGACAGACAAAGCATACCGTTCATAGAGTACATAGGGGAGAAGGAAATGAGAGAAAGCAGAATGTAGTGTTACAGTCAAAGCTAGGGTGTAGAGAAAGATCAACTTAATATAAGGTAGGTCCAGCAACATGGTGGCACAGTGGTTAGCATTGCTGCCTCACAGCTCCAGGGACCTGGGTTCAGTTCCAGCCTTGGGTCACTGTCTGTGCAGAGTCTGCACATTCTCCCCGTGTCTGCATGGGTTTCCTCCGGGTGCTCCCATTTCCTCCCACAGTCTGAAAGACGTGCTGATTAGGTGCATTGGCCATGCTAAATTCTCCCTCCGTGTACCCGAACAGGCGCCGGAGTGTGGCGATTAGGGGATTTTTGCAGTAACTTCATTGCAATGTTAATGTACTTGTGACTAATAAATAAAACTTAAAAAGCTTAAAACTCAAACATCTGATGGCAGCAGGGAAGAAGCTGTTCTTGAGTCGATTGATACGTGATCTCAGACTTTTGTATCTTTTTCCCAATGGAAGAAGGTGGAAGAGAGAATGTCTGGGGTGTGTGGGGGCCCTTGATTATGCTGGCTGCTTTTCCAAGGCAGCAGAAAAGCACGCCTCATTCTCCTGTCACTCCTCATTCTCCTGTCATTCCTCATTTTCCTGTTGCTCCTTCTGTCACTGCAGAGGTACAGAGGGCCTTCATTCAGAGGCACTCAATGTCTGATTGAGGGATCCAGAATCGGAAAGATAGGTTGGGTGGGGGTGTGGGGGGGTGCGGGGGGGTGCGGGATGAGGGCTACTCTCAGAGAATCCACTCTGCTCACCGTGCCAACATCCCTGTCTCCTCACCCTCTACCTCCATCCTGCTATCACTCGCCTGTGACCTGAGTACGACTAAGGGGGGCTGGTTTAAGGTTTTGGGCAAGAGATGCAGGAAGATTGTTGGGAAGAACTTTTCTTACCCAGCAAGTAATAATGACCTGGAACTCACTCACTGTAAGGGTGCTAGAAGCAGAAACAATCAAGGATTTCCAGAGGAAATTGCACAAGCACTCAAAGGAAATAAACTTGCAGAGCTATGGGGATTCTACGGGGGTGGGGTGGGACTGACTGAATTACTCCATGGAGAGCTGGCATGGACTTGATGGGCCAAACAGACTCCCTCCGTGCTGTAAATTACCCTATCTCTCTATGACACTGCTGAGCAAAGTACAGCTGCTGGCCTCTGATTGGCCGACAGTTCTCTCAGGGGCGGGATTTCCATCCCCAGGGTCTTTGATCTGGGGGAGTATCCACTAGTGCCCAGTTAAGTGCCTTAATGTGGCAAACCTTGCCAACAGGAGATGATGCAGGCTCCCTCTGGCTGGGTAAGACTTGCATTAAATATCGCCCAAGGTGGGAGACGGAGACCTGCCCTGTGTAGGGGAAAACCCACATTTGGTTTAATGTTATCTTTGAGGGCAGTTTCTACTTACACCTGCAGTCTATATCTGCAGGATCTTCTGGCCACGCATGCCCCAAGCCCTGAAATTCCCACCCGAGGTCAACAGACCTTTGAATGCTCCGGCTAATTTTCTGTCCTGCCCATTACAATTCGCACACAGGCGGGACCACATAATCTCACCCCTCTGAAATAAATGCGAATGTCAGGTTTTAGATGGTGGCGTTTCTGAATGTGTGCCCTGGACATTGGCTCATTGCAGTCAATAATCTCTTGTCTCCATCAGAGAATAGCACTGAAAGATTTGACATCGTCATGAGCAGGTGCTTATCTGTAAAGCACTGATCCAGCCTTGTTTCTGGAATAACTTCCTGAAAATTTCCCACCAGCGGGATGTTCCTGTCCCGCCGCAGGGAAAACCCCCGCAAGCCACACAAAATGGCACAGGCTTCAGTGGGACCAGAGGAGATCCCGCTGACGACCAATGGCGAGTCAATTCCACTGATGGACAAACTGTCGTGTGGGTCGCTGGGGGGCTGGGAGGTGGGGGACGAGGGGGCTGGGGTGGGGAGGGGAGGGGAGCAGAAAATCCTGGCTTCCACATCTAGCACGTATCTATCTTGACAGTTGTCTCATGTGATTGTGTTTCCTGCAGGAGACACCGACACTCGAGGGGAGGCAATGGCCAAGTGGTATTATCGCTAGACTATTAATCCAGAAACTTAGCTAATGTTCTGGGGACCCAGGTTCGAATCCCACCACAGTAGATGGTGGAATTTGAATTCAATTAAAAAAATAGAATATTTGGAATTAAGAATCTACTGATGACCATGAAACCATTGCCAACTGTTGCAAAAGCCCAACTGGTTCACAAAAGTCCTTTACATCCGGTCTGCATGTGACTCCAGAGCCACAGCAATGTGGTTGACTCTCAACTGCCCTCCGGCAACTAGAGATGGGAATAAATGTTGGCCAGCCAGTGACACTCATGTTCCACAAATGAATTAAAAAGAACTCCACAGGCAACAAGATAGGTTGAGCTGGTTTATATAGAGCTGAACACTTTCAGGCAAGAAAATGTTTGGAAATGCGATTTAATATTTATTTCCTGGCTCGGGAACTTTTAGCGTGAACCAATTAAGACATCAATTTTCCGTGAAATGCCATAGATCAATTGGAATTTCGACATAAGGCAAGCTATTCTTTTATTCATTCATGGGCCATAGGCATTGCTGGCCATTGTCCATCCCTAGTTGCCCTTGAGAAGGTGGCGGTGAGCTGCCTTCTTGAATCGCTGATCCAACTGAGTGGCTCGCTAGGCCATTTCAGAGGGCAGTTGAGAGTCAACCAAATTGCTGTGGCTCTGGATTCACATGTGGGCCAGACCAGGTAAGGATGGCAGATTTCCTTCCCTAAAGGACATTAGTGAACCAGATGGGTTTTTCTGACAAGCGACACTGGTTTCATGGTCATCATTAGACTCTTAATTCCATATCTTTTTTATTGAATTCAAATTCCACCATTTGCCGTGGCGGGATTCGAACCCAGAACATTAGCTGAGTTTCTCGATCAATAGTCTAACGATAACACTAGACCATCATTTAGTTTTAATGCAAGTTCCTTTATGAATTTGTGTATCGTTTAGTTGGCAAAGTGTACCTGTATTGATAATAGAGCCATGAATAATTAGTGACTTTTGGAATAGCTTTGAATGCGTGAGAACAAATCTTTATGAGTTGTCCACATGTTCTGGGACTTTTGCCAGACTTTCAACTTTTTTCCTCCAAGGTGACTATATCCATTACTAAGCATATTAAACCAGAGCCTTTGTTCAGTCTCTGAGGAGTCACTAGGTGAAGAGTACTACCATCCCCTTTTCCTACCCTGCCTCTAGCAGATAAGGGGATTAAGCAGTAAAACCTTTATGTGTGCTGGCTTGGTATCTTCAGGACGGTTTCATCAGGTTTCATAAAAAAAAGTCTAAATAATTAACCCTTTGAACACGAGAAATCCGCGTGTTTTTTTTTCAAAGTAATCTCCTTCATTATTAGAATAATCTTCCCTGTATCGGTCCCGCAGGGAAGGTGATTGGCTTCCCTTCTGAATATTTGTCATCTGAGCATGTTGACTGTGGCTTTCCAACAGCTGTTTTTTTTTCACTAATATCCACATTTTAATCATGAACTACATTAATTACTGTGTACCGTAATGGTATCTTGTTTTAAAACAAAGATCAATGAGAATACCATTATCTGGCAACTGGAGCAGTAATGTATATCAGCAGTGGAGAGAAAAATGAATGAGATCTCTGAGGAACAGAAAGCCATCAGAATGTGCTTATCATAGAATCCCTCCAATGCAAAAGGCCCATCGGGTCTGCACCGACTCTCCGATAGAGCATCTTACCCAGGCCCAACCCCCTGCCTCATCCCCACACCCCACACATTTACCCCGCTATTCCCCGTAACCTCTACATCTTGGGACACTAAGGGGCAATTTAGCCAATCCATCTAACCTGCACATCTTTGGAGTGTGGGAGGAAACCGGAGCACCCGGAGGAAACCCACACAGACACGGGGAGAATGTGCAAACTCCACACAGACAGTGACCCAAGCCGGGAATTGAACCCAGGTCCCTGGCACTGTGAGGCAGCAGTGCTAACCACTGCGCCACCCTGCCGTCTGTCACATGCATGAGAGAGAAAAAACTAATTTCTATTTATATATTACCTTTTACGGCCTCGGGTTGCCCCACATTGTAGCCAATTACACACTATTCTGAAGTTTTGTTGTAATAATGTTGCCAATTTGTGTGTGTTTGCATTCTTATAAAATAAAAATCTTAAAAGGATGTCATGCATAAGATGATCTGTGTGTGTGTTTGTGTGCATGATTGTGTGTGTATTTGTGTGTGTTTGTGCTTGAGTGCATGTGTGTATGTTCTTGTAGTCTCATATAATAAAAATTTTAAGGATACGTCTTGTATAAGATGATCTGCGTTGCCCACTTCCTGGCAAAGTATCAATTAGGCCAATCTGGGCCTATGCATAGCACTTGAGGTGAAAGGGATCAAAGGATATTCGCGATCAGGCTATTGATTTGGATGATCAGTCATGATCATAATGAATGGCGGAGCAGGCTCGAAGGGCTGAATGGCCTCCTCCTCTCCTATTTTCTAAGTTGCTATGTTCCCATTGGCTTTGGGAAAGTGTTGCACAGCAAGATGGACCAGTCAGCCAACCAATGGCAGGGGTGAGCAGTTGGAAGCAGGAGGTCATGTGATTATGCAAATTGCCCAATCAGAGTTGCCAACTTAATTATGTCTGTTTTGGAGCAAGACAACAAAGGGACATCCAGCCCAATATATCTACCTGGTGTCCACCATAACTGCAGGGGCCACAGATTAATACAGGCCCTAAACTGAAAGTAAAGCAAGGATTTTACTGTGAATTTCTGTCCTCATCCTATGAAATGGCCCGGTCCAGTACCATTAATGGTGACCGTAGGCAGGATATTCGGCTCAGGGTTGGGACCTCAACATCAGGGTCAAATGGGTGGTTCGAACCTTGCACTGTGCCAGGAACAGCCACCTGGTAATGATTTTTCCTGAACTGAGTGCAGCGGGAATGCTCGCCATCCCAGAGGAACGGCTCGCTGGGTGCTCAGATCCGGATAGCTACTCGAAACCCCTCAGGTATGGAAGGAGTAAAGCCTGCAGTTACCAGTGAGGGTAAGGGAGAGGTCACCTCCAACTTGAGACACCCTCTCAGCAACTTTTAAGACATTTGCAGTGAGAAAATTGTGTATCTATAACACTGGGAGAGGAGAGGGGAGGGGGCACGGGGGGAGAGGGGAGGGGAGGGGAGGGGGCAGGGAGAGAGGGGGAAGAGAGTGGAGGGGAAGAGGTGAGAGGAGGGGAGGGGGAGAGGAGGGGGAGAGGGGAGGGGGAGAGGGGGAGGGGAAGGGGAGGGGATAGGGAGAGAGGATTGGGGAAGGGGAGAGGAGAGGGGAGGGGGCATGGGGGAGAGGGGAGGGGGGGAGGGGATGGGGAGAGAGGATTGGGGAAGGGGAGGGTAGAGGGGAGGAGGCATGGGGGATAGGGGAGGGGAGGGGATGGGGAGAGAGGATTGGGGAGAGGGAGAGGGGAAGGGGGAGGGTAGGAGAGAGGGGGAGGGAGTTGGTGGGAGGATGGGAGTGGGATGGGGGGAGAGGGGAGAGGGCAGGGGAGGAGGAAGGGGAAGGGGGTGATGGAAAGGGGAAGGGGAGGAGGGGGGGAAGGGCACTCTACAGGACAGTGTGCAGCCGCAGGTGGGTGTGATCAGACAGACGGGGTGGGCCTCAAAGCCTACCTGAAGTGTTGCTTCCCCCTGCCAATCCCCTTACCCCAAACTCACTATCTGCAGCAAGAAAGCCGCCTCCCAGCTGCTCGCCCATTCCTGAAGCTGCAGGAGGGCTGGAAAAGTCCAGTCAGCCATAAACCGACCTTATTTGGCTTTCCACCACTTCTGCTCTTGATTTCACCTCTGGGAAAATGTCCCAAGCGATGGGATCAGCAAACCAACTTATGGGCAAGTGACGCAAAATTATTAGCGGGATTTTCCACCAATGGGAAAAGCTATAAAATACTGTCCCTGTGGGTCCACCTGTCTCTGTACTGGTTTAGTTTATTTATTTATTAGTCACAAGTAGGCTTACATTAACACTGCAATGAAGTTACTGTGAAAATCCCCTAGTCGTCACACTCCAGTTCGGGTACACAGAGGGAGAATTTAGCATGGCTAATGCACCTAACCAGCACATCTTTCAGACTGTGGGAGGAAACCGGAGCACCCGGAGGAAACCCACACAGACACGGGGAGAATGTGCAAACTCCACACAGACAGTGACCCAACCCGGGAATCGAACCCGGGTCCCTGGCACTGTGAGGCATCAGTGCTAACCACTGTGCCACCATGCCGCCCATGTCTGGATCCATTTTGAGGCAAATCTTCACTGCTATGGAGTTTTGGGATTATCGTAAAAATCCAATGAGTTCAAAATGTCTGACATGGAAAACAAAATCCTGCCATCCTTACCCGGTCATGCCCATGTGACTCCAGACCCACATCAGCATGGTTGACTCTGAATTGCCCGCTGAGATTGCCTAACAAGCCACGCAGGCATCTCAGCACCACCTTCTCAAGGGCAAAATGAGGATGGACAATAAATGTAGGCTTTGCCCAACGATGCTCACGTCCTACAATGGAACTAACAAGCAACAAAAGTACTCTGTCCCTTTGAGATCACAGTTGGCACTCAGAGTCTGGCATTGATGAACCACACTATGTGGCTGAATAAAAGTTATTCTCATGAACACAAAAGGCTGACTTCTGAGCCTGATCAAGAGAGAGCCATGTAAGTATTAAAATCCTACAGAAGGAGGCCATTCAGACCATCGAATCTGCATCGACCACAATCTCACCCAGACCCTATTCCCGTAACCAAACATATTTACCCTGCTTATCCCCCTGACACCAGGGTCAATTTAGCATGGCCAATCAACCTAACCCGCACATCTTTGGACTGTGGGAGGAAACCTGAGCACCCGGAGGAAACCCACGCAGACATGGGGAGAATGTGCAGACTTCACACAGACAGTGACCCGAGGCTGGAATTGAATTTGGACCCCTGGCGATGTGAGGCAGCAGTGCTAACCACTGTGCTGCCCACTTTTTTTTCACATACCCAACCTCTCCTGCCCCGCCAAAATGCACCATAGAAAGCATTCTTTCTGTTTGTATCGCAGCTTGGTATGGCTCCTGCTCTGCCCAAGACCACAAGGAACTACAAAAGGTTATGAATGCAGCCCAATCCAACACGCAAACCAGCTTCCCATCCATTGGCTCTGTCTACACTTCCCGCTACCTCGGCAAAGAAGCCAGCATAATTAAGGACCCCACGCACCCCGGACATTCTCTCTTCCACCTTCTTCCTTCGGGAAAAAGATACAAAAGTCTGAGGTCACGTACCAACCGACTCAAGAACAGCTTCTTCCCTGCTGCTGTCAGACTTTTGAATGGACTTACCTTGCATTAAGTTGATCTTTCTCTACACCCTAGCTATGACTGTAACACTACATCCTGCACTCTCTCATTTCCTTCTCTATGAACGGTATGCTTTGTCTGTATAGTGCACAAGAAACAATACTTTTCACTGTATACTAATACATGTGACAATAATAAATCAAATGAAATGACTGTAACACTACACTCTGCACTCTCTCGCTTCCTTCTCTATGAACGGTATGCTTTGTCTGTATAGTGCACAAGAAACAATACTTTTCACTGTATATTAATACATGTGACAATAATAAATCAAATGAAATGACTGTAACACTACATTCTGCACTCTCTCGCTTCCTTCTCTATGAACAGTATGCTTTGTCTGCATAGCTCGCAAGAAACAATACTTTTCACTGTATGTTAATACATGTGACAATAATAAATCAAATCAAATAAAAATAAATAGAAACGAGCTGCAGGAAAAAAAAGTACAGAAAGTACGAGGCGGAGGAGCGAAAGGCTGTGTCCGCTGTGTAAACTGGAGCCTATCTTGCAACAATGCTGTGCTGAAAATATGAAGATGACACCTGTTTGTGCGGATTAACTGATCTGCATGTATATGGAAAGATAAATGAAGGTGATGACATGATTCTGCAAAGCAAGGGGATTTAGTCAAGCTGCTATGAGAGAAAACAATTGCAAAGTGCTCCCCATGCCCCCCGAAAGCAATAGAAACAGAATGAAATTCCTAATGAACAGGTTATCCATTTTGCGTCTCAGAAATGAACATAAAAATGCATTACTTGGTGGCAAATCACCTTCTCCAGTCTATTTTCCGCCTCCATTCTTTGTACCAGCACTGAATCAATATACATGCAAATACTGTACATATTGCATTAGCCTTCAGTGTTACAAAAATTTATTGTGTGTACAGCCCCGACTCTACTGAGCACTTCTCTCTTGATATAACTCTCATCATGCATGAGGAATAACTTCCATTTAGACTTACTTAATGACCTTTAAAAGCCGGATGACAAATTTCGTGCCAAATGACCCAATGCTTTTTTTTAATGCCGGCCTAATTTATGGCAGCTTCAAATGGCTACATTCCTGAAACAAAGTTAATGGCAATCTTACTGAAACCGCTTTTCACAGCTGGGTTCGAACCCAGACTATTCGACGCATCAGCTGGGTAACAAAAAAAAACCGACGGAGGAAAATATTCACACAGGGGGGGGGAAAAAGGATACATTTTTTTAAAAGAGTAAAAACAGGGACGGTTAGCGATTTCAGGGGTAATTAAAAAATTTCAATGCGGAGGGTCCCACGGGCAACTCTTGTTTATCGCGAATACATCCGTGGAGCCCGCCCCCCAGAAAAGGCATTTTCTTTTAATCAGCCACTTTCGAAAAGACAAAATACTGCTCAAAACTCAGGCTCAACAATCTAAAAATAGCGCGTGGTTTTACATGGAACCCTTTTGGGATTACAGGATCCATGCAGTGGTTGCTGTGTTATTCACTTATAATTCTATTTCAAGCCACTAAATCAATGATTAGATTGAGATGGTGTTTGTTGTTAGGAAGGTCTCGCAATCTGTAGTAATCATTGCAGGAGGAAGTGAGCTGAAAGAACATACAACATAGGACATAGAGCATAGAACATGGAACAGTACAGCACAGGAACAGACCCTTCGGCCCACGATGTTGTGTCCAACATGACGCCAAATTAAACTATCCATTCTGCCCGCCCTTGCTCCATATCCCTCTATTCCTTGCATATTTATGTGCTTATCTAAAAACCCCTTAAATGCCCCTATGGTATCTGCTTCCACCACCACCCCTGGCAGCACATTCCAGAGACCCACCACTCTCTGTGAAAAGACTTGCCCCTCACATCTCCTTTCAACTTTCCCCCTCTCACCTTAAGTGCATGTCCCCCTAATATTCGACATTTCAACTCTGGGAAAAGGATTCTGGGCGGGATTTTCCGTGAAATCCCATCTGGGGTAAATGTACCTTTGCGTGGTCCTGTCCGGCAGGACAGGAAAATTCCACCCTCTGACTGTCAACCTTATCTATGCCTCAGACTTCTATCAATCAGGTCTCCCCTCAGCCTCCGCCGCTCCAGGGAAAACAAGCCGAGTCTGCCCAGCCTCTCCCTATAGCTCTGACCCTCTAATCCAGGCAGCATCCTGTTCAAATAGTTGCATACAAATATTCTGATCCGTTTCATCTCAATTTCAAAGTTTGAAGGAGAGTCACCTCTTTCGGGAGAGTACAAAGTGAACCTGTTAGACACACATAGCCATGCATTGTCCCAGGAACGGTGACTTTTAATCCCATGACATTTCTCAAAAGCCAACTGCGTTTAACAGACAGTATTTTCTGGGATGGTTGTCTCAGGATTTATTATCCCAGATATTTTTCTGTTGGCTTTCTGTCTTCTTCCATATCTAGCACCATAATGTTCTATAGAGCCTCAGACTGAGGCATCTTGCTAAAATCTATTGGCTAACCGGGTGTTTCCGATTGTATGCAGAATAAGGACAAAAACATTGGTGAGAAGAGATAGTAAGAAGTTTAACAACACCAGGTTAAAGTCCAACAGGTTTATTTGGTAGCAAAAGCCACACAAGCTTTTAGAGCTCCGAAAGCTTGTGTGGCTTTTGCTACCAAATAAACCCTGTTGGACTTTAACCTGGTGTTGTTAAACTTCTTACTGTGTTTACCCCAGTCCAACGCCGGCATCTCCACATCGAGAAGAGATAGGGCAGGATTTATCGGCCGCGCTCATCCTGAAACCGTAAAACCCCGCCCGAAGTCAACAGACCTTTCCATGTCGCTTTGACTAAGGGTCATCTGGACTCGAAACGTCAGCTCTTTTCTCTCCTTACGGATGCTGCCAGACCTGCTGAGATTTTCCAGCATTTTCTCTTTTGGTTTCAGACCTTCCCATGTCCCACCCCTTGCCCGCTCCGATTCCCGTGATGGGCGGGACGATAAAATTCCAGTTTGCCCCCTTCCTTATTTTGATTAAAACAGCCAACCAGGAAGAATTGATGTGGAGAATATTCATCAAATCCACTCTAGCTTGTGTTCAGAGTAGATGTGTACTTTCTGGAGGCTGGAGTGTACACTTGGCCTCTGATCGGCTTCAAGATCCTCTTCCTGGTATCATGCCCTAAGAGGTCATTGACGACCATGGGCTCCCATTGGATTGGTCCATGATTATGCTTGGCAACGTATTGCAGTAGTTTGCCAATTTCATAGAATCGTAGAATCCCTACTGTACAGAAGGAGGCCGCATGGCCCATCAAGTCTGCAGCGATCACAATCCCACCCAGGCCTTATCCCCATGACCCCATGCATTTACCCTGATAATCCCCCAGACACTAGGGTCAATTTAGCATGGCCAATCAACCTAACCCACACATCTTCGGACTGTGGGAAGAAACCAGAGCACATTGAGGAAACCCACGCAGACAAGGGGAGAATGAGCAAACTCCACACAGACAGTGACCTGAGGCCGGAATTGAACCCGGGTCCCTGGTGCTGTGAGGCAGCAGTGCTAACCACTGTGCCACCCATTCAGCCCAGACAGTCTGACTTACTGTCCTCTGCAGTATGGCTGATCAGAAAAACCTCCTGCACTTTCCATCTGCCATCAGGTGAATTGGAAGGAACTGCAGGCTAACCTATAACCCATTTAGCCACACTATGCACACAGCCTGCATGGCCATCAAGTGCTGAAGTGAGACTAAAGGGGAGCCCAGAGCGATGAGCCCAGAGGTAGGGGCCACAAGGACTCCCCAGGCTTGAAGACACAAGATCTAAAAAATGTTGGTTTCAGTGTAGCATTCAGTTAGAAACTGGGGAGGTTCCAAACATATCATGAGCGAAACAGTGCAACATCTTGGCTTTGGCTGGGCTTGCAAGGTATTTGTAAAATGCTTAATAACACATTCTGCACCTCTTCGATTGACGTGACTAATGAGAGCACTTTCACAAGAGGGTACTAAAATGGTTGCTTTCCATGCATTTGATAGTCATCATCCACTCCCTTTCTCCACTAAGGATAGAGAAACCCCAGTTCACAATGTTATTACAGGTGCAAACTTCCGGCACTTTTGGGCAATGTGCCATTTAAAATGGATGGCGTATACATGTCAAGCTGCTCGCTGAGAGTATGGTCCCAACGGCCCATATCCACTGTGAATGGAGAGATGGCGAGTGTTCTTTCTCTGAAACGGGAGTTGCAGTAGAGAATGGAGAATGGAGAAATTGCTAGTGTTATTTCTCTGAAACGGACGTTGCAGTGGTTAATTGAGTTTGCCAACTCTGAAGCTGGTGCCCCGATCCTAAGGTCCCGACACTTCATTGTGTAAAGTCCAAAGATGTGCGGGCTAGGTGGATTGACCATGCTAAATTGCCCCTTAGTGTCAGGGGGTCTGGTTAGGGTAAATGCATGGGGTTGTGGGGATAGGGCCTGGGTGGGATTGTGGTCGGTGCAGACTCGATGGGCCGAATAAATGTCCCTTCTGAACAGCACTGTGGGTGCACCTACACCTCAGGGACTGCAGTGATTCAAGAAGGCAGCTCACTACCATTTTCTCAAGGAGCAATTAGGGATGAGCAATAAATGCTGGCCAATCCAACACTACCATCAGTCCATGAAAGAATCAAAACTGAATGCTGACCAGAGCTGTTTCATACGGTTTCATGTTGTTTCTATTGAGTTGCCTTTGAAGTGTGAAGGGTTACAATATAAAGTTACACATCTGTTTGTGTTTTAACCTTAGCGGCACGGTGGCGCAGTAGTTAGCACTGCTACCTCACAGCGCCAGGGACCCAGGTTCGATTCCCGGTTTGGGTCACTGTCTGTGTGGAGTTTGCACATTCTCCCCGTGTCTGCGTGGGTTTCCTCCGGGTGCTCCGGTTTCCTCCCACAGTCCAAAGATGTGCAGGTTAGGTGGATTGGCCATGTTAAATTGATCCTTAATGTCTAAAGATATGTAGGTTGGGTGGATTACGGGGATAGGGCAGAGATAAGCGCCTGGGTGCAATGCTGTTTCGCACAGTCAGTGCAGACTCGATGGGCCGAATGGCCTCTTTCTGCACTGTAGGGATTCTATGGTTCTGTTCTAAGATTCCCTGCACAGTGACTGTCAACAGCCCCCGCCAAAAAAGTTGGAATAGTGGGATCTCCTACTTGTAGATGGAAGGAGCATTTGTTTAAAAAAAATAAATGGTTGCAAATCTGGAGCAATGATTTAATATTTCTTAGCAATCACAGCATCTGCCAGCAGTAAATCAATAACTTTCGTTTGGGCTTTAGTCAGGCAGAACCACTGCTAGCATCTCCCTCATTGGAAATCTTGCCCAGGAGAAAACCTTGCATTGGGCAGAGGTCCCTCCTGACCAGCAGTGGAGATTGGAAAGGGAAGAGTCCCTGACCTCCCAGGCATTTCAGCTGAGGTTACATCTGCTTAGAAAGCGTTTTGAAGGTTCCTTCTCCAGGCATTCCCCCATTAACCTGGAGTCAGGTTTTTAAACTCCATCCAGACAACAGATTCACACTACAAAGAGTGTGAGTTGCATCCACTCAGTTTTTAAAAAAAGTTTATTTATTAGTGTCACAAGTAGGATTACCTTAACACTGCAATGAGGTTGCTGTGAAAATCCCCTAGTCGCCACACTCCGGCGCCTGTTTGCGTACACTGAAGGAGAGTTTAGCATGATCAATGCATCTAACCAGCATGTCTTTCGGACTGTAGGAGGAAACCGGAGCGCCCGGAGCAAACTCACGCAGACACGGGGAGAATGTGCAAACTGCACAGACAGTGACCCAAGCCGGGAATCGAACCCGGATCCCTGGCGCTGTGAAGCAGCAGTGCTAACCACTGTGCCACCCACAGTGCGTATGGGTGCATGGAGTATGGGTGTATTCTTCCAATTGTGGGGCCGGGGGTGTCCAACCATCGCCAGTCTTTGCCTCATGAAGAGACTTTTAGTAATGAATTAAATTTATTTTACTTTGCATTGCAGGATGCATGTTGCATATAGGGGGTAATTTTTGAATAACAGAATTGTTTGAGAACATGCAAGGAGGTTTTAAAACCTGCGTTTGAACATTGTTCTGTATGATAATTACAACATGTAACAAAGAAGATTCCTTAAGTCCTAGGATCAAAAGTTAATGACCTGTGCTGTTGAAAAGTTGCAGAATATAGGCGAATGTGTGATTTCATATTTCATATCCAGCTGAAAAACTCACTGAAACTTTGATTAGGTTTGTTAGAAATGCAGGCTGTGTTCAGAGAGTAGTGAAATGCTGCCTTTACTGATTTCCTGTCAATAATGATGTAGAATCATAGAATCCCTACAGTGCAGAGTGCAGCCATTGGGCCCATTGAGTCTGCACCGACTGTTTGAAAGTGCATACCATCCAGATCCTCCGCTCTGCCCTATCCCTGTAACCCCATGCATTGACATTTGCTAATCCACCTATCCGACACATCTTTGGAGTGTGGCAGGAAACCGGAGAACCCGATTTTTTGGCCGTTCCTGTCGGTGGGATCTTCTGGTCCCGCCAAAAGCGGCCCTCGTGGTAGATTCCCCGGTGGCGGGACAAGCGAGCCAGGCAAAATGCCATTGGCTTCAACAGGACTGGAAGATCCCGCCAGTGGTCAACGACGAGCTGCCTTGGCCATGGGATAAAGCACCACAGAGGGGTGCTGGAAAATCCTGGACTTAGTCCCAGGCACGTTGCTGCAATGCCTCATCCAGCCACTGTAGCGCTGTGCCTGGAGGCCTGGGGAGCTGCCGGTCAATCTGATTGGATGGTAACTTTTCAAGGTGGGACTTCTGCCCAAGTGAGGGTTGGAGTACCAATCACTGCTCGCTAGATGCCCCCGCCATCCAGAAATGCAGGCCTTAGACTAATACTCTTGATATACGGCAGCAGCTGTCAACATGCGGGAGCCATGGTTGTCGAGAAAGAAACCATTTTGCATCAACTCTCAATTTTCAGTGTGAATGCACCCTTCAGTTTTGTGTCTCCAACTTACTGCCAATATTTGCCTGAGAAACATTGGCAGACCAATCTTTCACTGTAATAAAACTGCAAAGCATCATTACTTCAGCTCAATGTAATGAACTTTTCTGTCTTCTTAAAAATTTGATATCAGATCAAAATGTGAAATGGTTTCAATATGCAATTGACTTAAGGAGAAGTCCTATGTTCAATACTGTTCCTTACACTGTCAATATTCTTATAATCATCAATCTCTTTAATGTGGTTGCTGTTGTTATGTGCTCAGAAAGATTCCTCTACTATTTTCCTTCAAGGGATGTGGGCGCATTTGGCAAGGCCAGCATTTGTTGCCCATCACTAATTGCCGCTGAACTGAATGGTTTGCTAGGCCATTTCAGAGGGTAATTAGAGTCAACCACATTTCTGTGGCTCTGGAGTCACATACAGGCCAGACCAAGTAAGGATGGCAGATTTTCTTCCGCAAAGGTCATTAGTGAACCAGATGGCTTTTTCCTTTGCAACAATGGTAGTCTCACAGTCCCCGTCACTGAGACTAGCTTTCAATTCCAGATTCATTAATTGAATTTAAATTCTACCAGCTGCCGTGGTGGGATTTGAATCTGTCTCCCCTGGGGTGTTAGCCTGAAACCTCTGGATTACTGGTCCAGTGAAATTATCACCATGCCACCGTCTTCCCCCGTGCTATCCTCACCAAAATTAATTCAGAAATCATTTGCAGAGTCACGCACAGAACATTTTCCATATCAGAAGAGCAGGTGAAGGTACTGCCTAATCTCAGCCATTCTGCTCCAAAGAAAATGGGTGAGATTCTCCAGCCTCCCAGCCATGTGTTTCCCGCGGGAGGTGGTATGTCGTTTGCTCGTGGTGGGATTCTCTGGTCCTGCCGCTGTCAATGGGAATTTCCATTGACATCACCCCACGCCCATGGGTGTGGGTGCACTGCCAGCGGGACCAGAGAATCCTGCCGGCGTGAACTGCCGGAGAATTCCGGCCCATCTGTAAAACGGTCTATGTGTCACAACTTCACTAAAATAAAACTGTGGAGTTTCCGATGGAATTCCGCCTTGGGGGTTGTGGTGAACCATAGATGGTTACCACTATGGGTACTGAACCATAGATGGTTATCACTATGGGTACTGAACCATAGATGGTTATCACTATGGGTACTGAACCATAGATGGTTAGCACTATGGGTACTTGTACATATGTTACTGTTGTCACTGTTGGGGTTAGGGTTGGGGTGTTCTACCTGTTGGTATTGTTCTGTGGTACACTCCTGTTGGCTCCGCCTACCTGTAGGAGTATAAAGGTCACTGCACTGCCTGGTGACCCTTTAGTATTGTTATGCAGTATGCTCCATTCTTGTTACTAATAAAAACCTTTATTTCCCGGGTACGATCCAGCCTCCCGAGTGATTTAATCGCGCATCAGGGGTAAAGAAGAACAAAAATTACTTCCAATGCTTAATTTTGAACAAACCCTAGAAGGAAAGAAACCTACAAATTGTCTGGATACCATGGCATGGCGGCATGGTGGCACAGTGGTTAGCACTGCTGCCTCACAGCGCCAGGGCCCGGAGTTCGATTCCCGGCTTGGGTCACCGTCTGTGCGGGGTTTACACGTCCTCCCCGTGTCTGCATTCATTTCCTCCGGGTGCTCCGGTTTCCTCCCACAGTCTGAAAGAAGTGCTGGTTGGGTGCATTGGCCATGCTAAATTCTCCCTCAGTGTAGACGAACAGGCACCGGAAGGGGATTTTCACGGAACTTCAGACTTAGACAGGTTGCAAAGTTGGGCCGAGAGGTGGCGGATGGAGTTTAATGCGGAGAAGTGTGAGGTAATTCACTTTGGTAGGAATAACAGATGTGTTGAGTATAGGGCTAACGGGAGGACTTTGAATAGTGTGGAGGAGCAGAGGGATCTAGGTGTATGTGTGCATAGATCCCTGAAAGTTGGGAATCAAGTAGATAAGGTTGTTAAGAAGGCATATGGTGTCTTGGCGTTTATTGGTAGGGGGATTGAATTTAGGAGTCGTAGCGTTATGTTGCAACTGTACACAACTCTGGTGCGGCCGCACTTGGAGTACTGTGTGCAGTTCTGGTCCCCACATTACAGGAAGGATGTGGAGGCTTTGGAGAGGGTGCAGAGGAGGTTTACCAGGATGTTGCCTGGTATGGAGGGGAGATCCTATGAGGAGAGGCTGAGGGATTTGGGATTGTTTTCGCTGGAAAGGCGGCGGCTAAGAGGGGATCTTATTGAAACATATAAGATGATTAGAGGTTTAGATAGGGTGGATAGTGATAGCCTTTTTCCTCTGATGGAGAAATCCAGCACGAGGGGGCATGGCTTTAAATTGAGGGGGGGTAGTTATAGAACCGATGTCAGGGGTAGGTTCTTTACCCAGAGGGTGGTGAGGGATTGGAATGCCCTGCCAGCATCAGTAGTAAATGCGCCTAGTTTGGGGGCGTTTAAGAGATCCGTAGATAGGTTCATGGACGAAAAGAAATTGGTTTAGGTTGGAGGGTCACAGTTTTTTTTTTTAACTGGTCGGTGCAACATCGTGGGCCGAAGGGCCTGTTCTGCGCTGTAATGTTCTATGTTCTATGTTCTATGTTCACTGCAGTGTTAGTGTAAGCCTACTTGTGACACCAATAAAAATAAACTTCCATGTTGCTGCAAACCTTCTGTCAGGGTGTCAATGGGGCTGAATTTTCCAGCCCCACCTGCCACAAGAATCGTAGCGGGCGGTACACGGACCCTGCAAAGGTTTGTTGACCTCGGACAGGATTTTCCGACCTTAGGGTGAGCACGGCCGGAAAATCCTGCCCAATGAGTCAACCCATTTGTCAAGTTTATTTACTTGTTTACAAGCAAGATGGCACACGTTTCCATATCTGACTCCACATAGAAGAAAGAAATACTTCAAAATGTGATCCGTTTTCTAAGTGTGTTCCTTCAGGTATCATCTGCATTCATCAAAGACATCTCTTTATCATAGGTCACTTACAGTGAAGAGATGCTTGATTGGCTCTGACATTTTGTGGATGAATGCCAATTGTCAAGGAGAGATGACAGAGACATTTTCTACAGAACTTTTTTTTTTGTTCATGAGTCTTCCAGGATAAGAAAGCTGCTCCAAGAAGTCATGCAGTCCTTTTAAACCATGTGCCTCTCTATGCAATGTTACTCATGTGACTACTTGTGAAGGTCAGAGGTGGCAGGAGTGACCACAGGGAATGAATGGCAAGAATGTGACAGGCCCTTAATAACAGCCCTGGAAAAATAACTGATGACAGGACCAGCTGCTCTCCTCCAGTTGCATCATGCTCCCTCTGAGCAACTTTTCCTTCCACTTGTCCCTGACACGTTGGCACGGTGGCACAGTGGTTAGCACTGCTGCCCCACAGCGCCAGGGACCCGGGTTCGATTCTGGCCTTGGGTGACTGCCTTTGTGGAGTTTGCATATTGTCTGTGTGGGTTTCTTCCGGGTGCTCCAGTTTCCTCCCACAGTCCAAAGATGTGCGGGTTAGGCCATGCTAAATTGCCCCTAGTGTCAGGAGATTAGCAGGGTAAATATGTGGGGCTATGGGAATAGGGGCTGGGTGGGATTGTGGTCATTGCAGAGTGGATGGGCCGAATGGCCTCCTTCTGCACTGTAGGGATTCTATTATTCTATTTCCAGGCCTTTAGGGGGAGGGCCCACCATCATCATGAAGGGCTTCTGACTGAGGCACTGCTGCCTCATCCCCTTCTCACCCAAGGCTTAGTTGTTAAATTTTTCTTTTCCCTCACCCCACCCTGCTTCAAACCCTCCGGGATGGGGCAGAGTGTAAAATCCCAGCCTAGGAGTCTACATTGACAGTTGTCCAACCTCAAGATAGAGGCAAAATATCCAACAGAACAGCCCTCTTCGAGTAAATGGCTTTTTGTGCGGCAGTCTGTGTCACAAAGACCACTGAACAAGCAGATTTCTTCCAAGAGTGATTTTTGTAATGAAAAACGCAAAAGTAAATTCTGATCTCTGCTCTGTGTAGAGGTAGCTGATCTCAGCTGAGGTGAGTGTAGCAATTGGCCCCTGCGTGAAGGAATATAAACAAATCAGTTAGGGTTGCTGCTCCCAAACGCTGTCCAGTGACCTATAGTGCAAAGTGTGCACATATGTTTATCAACTAAGTATAGGGTCAGACCACATAGCTATAGTTTACATAGTGTAGCCTGCCACTGCTCACTCGCTGGAGTTACATTAGCCAACTTATCAAGGTCCCAGAGGTGGACTGTGTCCTGCTCCTGGTCTGTACATGTTCTACAGCTATTGGTATATTGATAAAGGCGGCTTTGCAGACCACTTGGATGATATAGAACCATAAAATCCCTACAGTACAGAAAGAGGCCATTCGGCCCATCAAGCTTGCACCGACTCTCTGAAAGAGGATCCAACCCAGACTCTCCCTTCCCCCCTATCCCCATAACCCCATGCATTTACTATGGCTAATCCACCATACCTACTCATAGAATCAGAGTATCCCTACAGAGCAGAAGGAGGCCATTTGGCCCAATGGGTCTGCAACGACCACAATCCCACTCAGGCCCCATTTCCAAACCCTACTTATTTACCGTACTAACCCCCTGACACTAAGGGGCAGTTTCCACCTCCAATGTCTTCAGAAGGGAATTGGAGAAATCTCAAATTTCACCAAAGATGTGCGGGTTAGGTTGGTTGGCCATGCTAAATTAACCTAGTGTCGGGGAGATTAGCAGGGTAAATATGTGGAATTACAGGAATAGGGCCTGGGTGGGATTGCGGTTGGTGCAGACTTGATGGGCCAAATGGCCTCCTTCTGCACTGTAAGGATTCTATGATTCTGACCTGTTCCAAAAAGTTTTAGTTTTTTAGTTTATTTATTAGTGTCACAAGTAGGCTTACATTAACACTGCAGTGATGTTACTGTGAAAATCCCCCAGTCGCCACACGCCTGTTCGGGTAGACAAGAGGAAAGAAATAAACATTTGTGCGGTGCTTTACACAGTCCCCAGATGTCTCAAGACACTTTACAGCCCACGGAGTAGTTTTTGAATTGTAGTGGCTGTTGTAATGTGGGAAATGTGGCAGCCAATTTGCACACAGTAGGGCGGCACGGTAGCACAGTGGGGCGGCACGGTAGCACAGTAGGGCGGCACGGTAGCACAGTAGGGCGGCACGGTAGCACAGTGGGGGCGGCACGGTAGCACAGTGGTTAGCACTGCTGCTTCACAGCTCCAGGGACCTGGGTTTGATTCCCGGCTTGGGTCACTGTCTGTGTGGAGTTTGCACATTCTCCTCATGTCTGTGTGGGTTTCCTCCGGGTGCTCTGGTTTCCTCCCACAGTCCAAAGATGTGCGGGTTAGGTTGATTGGCCATGCTAAAAATTGCCCCTTAGTGTCCTGAGATGTGTAAGTTAGAGGGATTAGTGGGTAAATATGTAGGGATATGGGGGTGGGGCCTGGGTGGGATTGTGGTCGGTGCAGACCCGATGGGCAGAATGGCCTCTTTCTGTACTGTAGGGTTTCTATGTTTCTTAAGTAAACTCTCATAAACAGCAATGTGATCTTTTACGTCTCCTGTGATGTTAATTGGGGCAGGTCACTGGGCATATCACCCTGGCTCTTCTTCTGAACAGTGCCATGGGATCTTTTACATCCACCAAGGCAGGCAGCTGGAGCCTTAGTTTAACCTCTCATCTGAAAGACAGTGCTGAGGGGCTGAATGGCCTCCCCCGCAAGAGTTTGTGTTCCACCAACTGGTTGAATTTTATTAATAATAAAGAATTTTGATAATGCGACGATTTTGAGTCCATTTGATCTGGAATCAGGCTTACATTTTAAAAAGGTACAATGGACAAAAAGTAAAAAGTGTAAATCTTTTCTTTTTCTTTTCTGCTGCCTCAACGGCGCCAGGGTCCCAGGTTCAACCCCATCCTTGGGTCACTGTCTGTGTGGAGTCTGCACTTTCTCCCCGTGTCTGCATGGGTTTCCTCCGGCTGCTCCGGTTTCCTCCCACACTCCAAAGACGAGCAAGTTAAGTTGATTGGCCATGCTACATTGGAATTTTACGAGAATGGCCTCCTTCTGCACTGTAAGGATTCTACGACCTGTTCCAAAAATTCCGGGAATTGTAGCAGGCGGGGGCGGATCATGCAAAGATCCGTTGACCTCGGGCGGGATTTTCCAGTCTTGGGGCGAGCGCAGCCAGAAAATCCCCTCTCATCTGAAGGGCAGTTCCTGAGGGGCTGAATGGTCTCTCCATGAGTTTATGTTCCGCCAGGATGGCACGGTAGCACAGTGGTTAGCACTGCTGCTTCACAGCCCCAGGGACCTGGGTTCGATTCCTGGCTTGGGTCACTGTCTGTGTGGAGTTTGCATGTTCTCCTCGTGTCTGCGTGGGTTTCCTCCCGCAGTCCAAAGATGTGTGGGTTAGGTTGATTGGCCATGCTAAAATTGCCCTTAGTGTCCTGGGATGCGTAGGTTAGAGGGATTAGTGGGTGGATATGGGGGTAGGGCCTGGGTGGGATTGTGGTCGGTGCAGACTCAATGGGCCGAATGGCCTCTTTCTGTGCTGTAGGGATTCTTTCTTTCAGTTGGTTGAATTTTATTATTAATAAAGGATTCTGATAATGTGAAGGTAATTCACTCCGATTTCGGGTACATCTGATCTGAAATCAGGTTTACATTTTAAAAAGGTACAATGAACAAAAAGTAAAAAGTGTAAATCTTTTCTTTAAATTGGGGAGATGTAATTGAACCTGTGGCGATGAAAAAGGCAGGGTAAATACACGGGGGTTAGCGATAGAGGCTGGGTGGGATTGTTGTTGGTGCAGGCTCAATGGGCTGAATAACCTCTTCCTACACTGCAGGGATTCTATGATTCTACTCTAATAACTTACAGTCGGCACGGTAGCACGGTAGCACAGTGGTTAGCACTGCTGCTTCACAGCTCCAGGGTCCCGGGTTCGATTCCCGACTCGGGTCACTGTCTGTGTGGAGTTTGCACATTCTCCTTGTGTCTGCGTGGGTTTCCTCCGGGTGCTCCGGTTTCCTCCCACAGTCCAAAGATGTGCGAGTTAGGTTGATTGGCCAGGTTAAAAATTGCCCCTTAGAGTCCTGAGATGCGTAGGTTAGAGGGATTAGTGGGTAAAATATGTAGGGATATGGGGGTAGGGCCTGGGTGGGATTGTGGTCGGTGCAGACTCGATGGGCCGAATGGCCTCTTTCTGTACTGTAAGGTTCCTATGATTTCTATGAGTGAGCATCTGAAATAAACTCTTGGACATTTGAATTGTCAGCTTGCCATTTTTAATATACCGTGCCATAAAAGTGCAAATTGAATGTGATTAAGACGAGAAAAGACAACTCTTGGGTCCTAAGTTGAATCTATTTAAAGAACTACAAAGGTAGATTGACACCATCTTGCTTTCGATCTGTTCAGGAGGTGATGTATCACAAGAATCAGCGTGTGTGTTGCTCCAGCATTCGGAAAGACGGAAGTTGACTAGATTGAAAACGTGGCCGTGCAGATAAAGCTATCTTTCAGATCATCCTTCAAACCACACAGGGCCAAAGGCCAAAAACACCCTGTTCTAAATATGACCCTCGTATTGAAATCCTGAGGCCGAAATTGTGGTTCTATATCCGTGTAGGTCAAATGCATTGGAGTGTGAATGCATGATTTTATAAATAGTGCGCTGCTGGGCATTTCACGGGTTTTTTTTATTTAGCAAACCCTTCTTGCCCAGAAAATGTTTGGTATGTTTAGCTTTGGCACAGAGGCATGCACGGCTGGTGAGGATGACTGAACGCTTTCAGTACTGTGGCACTCGGCTAACTCATGGGTTACAACTGTTCCCGGCACAAAGGGAGCCACAGACAGACCACGATCTTAAAACTACTGTGCAAATATTTATATTTATGTTCGGCATTCGCGGCCAATATTTACCTCCTTTCATTCCGTGCCAAGATCAAAACTGACCAACGTATTGAGTGTTAGAAGCGAATCTGATGTTGCAGTAATATTATTCCGCAAATGCTAATATCCCGGTATTTCAACTGGCAACGTTAATTTCATGCGTGTCTCAAACTGAAACATATAACTGCTCTGTATTAACATAGATGTGTCAATAGTATAGGCCATTCTAGGCAGTGCACTGAGGGTTGGGTACAAATTAAATGTGGACCTGGGCTGTATTTTACCGCTATCTTTTCAATGTGTGTGTTGTGCTTTGTATTGTGCGAGATGCTTTGTATATCTGTGTGTTGTTTGTCTTGTCTCGCGTTGCATCTCCCGCTTTGATTCCACAGCAGAATCTATTCTATTTTTATCACCGCTCGCACGCTGTACCAAGTTCATGCTTTGTAATTTTGAACATTTCTCCCATGTTTTATTTATATAGCCAAAGATATAGTTGTTATTGGCTTTCATTGTAAGCACACATTGCTAGGAGACCATCTGCATCAGAAGTTTAATTATAAGAAATGTGATGAAAATTTACCAATTGGAAAGCATTACAGGAGGTCTGCAGGTGACCATAGAATCCCCGCAGCGCAGAAGGAGGCCGTTCGGCCCATTGAGTCTGCACCACTCTCTGAAAGAGCATCCCACCAAAGCCCACCCCCTCCCGTCCTGTCC
This sequence comes from Mustelus asterias, assembly GCF_964213995.1. Lineage (NCBI taxonomy): Eukaryota > Metazoa > Chordata > Chondrichthyes > Carcharhiniformes > Triakidae > Mustelus > Mustelus asterias. The sequence goes on along the minus strand of NC_135821.1, from coordinate 68,099,847 downwards.
CCATAACCCTGCACATTTGCCATGACCAATCCACCTAACCCACACATCTTTGGACATTAAGGGGCAATTTAGCATGGCCAATCCATCTAACCTGCACACCTGCACATCAGGGGCGGCACGGTGGCGCAGTGGTTAGAACTGCTGCCTCACAGCGCCAGGGACCCGGGTTCAATTCCCAGCTTGGGTCACTGTGTGGAGTTTGCATGTTCTCCCTGTGTCTGCGTGGGTTTCCTCCGGGTGCTCTGGTTTCCTCCCACAGTCTGAAAGACGTGCTGGTTAGATGCATTGACCTGAACAGGTGCCACAGTCTGGCGACTAGGGGAATTTCACAGTAACTTCATTGCAGTGTTAATGTAAGCCTTACTTGTGACTAATAAATAAATTTATTTACTAATCCTTGGACAAAAAGGGGCAATTTTAGCATGGCCAATCCACCTAAACTGCACATCTTTGGACACTAAGGGGCAATTTTAGCATGGCCAATCCACCTAACCTGGACATCCTTGGGTTTTTGGAGGAAACCGGAGCACCCGGAGGAAACCCACGCAGACACGGGGAGAACATGCAAACTCCACGCAGATTGTCATCCAAGGGCAGAATCGAACCCAGGTTCCTGGTGCTGTGAGGCAGCAGTGCTAACCTAAGTGTAGACAGTACTAAAAATCTCATGTCCATACACGATTCCTGTCCTTTGGTCACAATTTTGAAACACAATTTTGCGTCAACATTTAACTTAGGGGCAGCCAATTTCTAGTGACAGGACAGCACAGTGGTTAGCTCTGCTGCCTCACAGTGCCAGAGACCCGGGTTCAATTCTGGCACTGGGTGACTGTGTGGAGTTTGCACATTCACCCCATGTCTGCGTGGGTTTCCTCCGGGCGCTCCGGTTTCCTCTCAGCCCAAAGATGTGTGGGTTAGGTGGACTGGCCATGCTAAATTGCCCCTTAGTGTCAGGGGGATAAACAGGGTAAATACGTGGGATAGGACCTGGGTAGGAGTGTTGTCAGTACAGACTCAATGTGCCAAATGGCCTCCTTCTGCACTGCAGGGATTCTATGATTCTAGTGTGAATTTTGTAAGTATCACACTGGCTCTAAGGATGTGGTTGCAGGCTTGACCTGTAGATGATGCTGTGAAGCATGTTTCTGAAAAACCTCTTATCTATATTGTCACCATCTTGTAGAATAAAACAAATCTGGCAAGAGTGAGAAGATTTACTTGTATTTTTAAACCTTTACATTAGTTTCAAAATAAGCCGTTGACTGAGATTTTTAGATAACATTTCACGTTTGTTACCGACACGGTAGCACAGTGGTTAGCACTGCTGCTTCACAGCTCCAGGGTCCCGGGTTCGATTCCTGGCTCGGGTCACTGTCTGTGTGGAGTTTGCACATTCTCCTCGTGTCTGCGTGGGTTTCCTCCGGGTGCTCCGGTTTCCTCCCACAGTCCAAAGATGTGCGGGTTAGGTTGATTGGCCGGGTTAAAAATTGCCCCTTAGAGTCCTGAGATGCGTAGGTTAGTGGGATTAGCGGGTAAATATGTGGGGGTAGGGCCTGGGTGGGATTGTGGTCGGTGCAGACTCGATGGGCCGAATGGCCTCCTTCTGCACTGTAGGGTTTCTATGATTTCTATGATTTCTATGAACTTGCAGTTCAGTGACAGAGCTACTCAGTGAGACAGTAACCAAGAGAAAGGGATTCCTCTTTATTTTCCCCATTGGCATTGACGATAGAGATAGGTCCAAATTTTCTTGTCAGGAGCAGATTCTTTATTTCTGACCCTGATCAGAAAAAGAAAGCACCCACTCACCTCCCTCTGATTTTTCTGGGCAGATCCTCTGATAGAGACTCCTTCTGGACTCAGTGCAGGAAATCTCAGAGACGTCAGCGGAGGGACTTCACACAGAAGCCCGTAGGATGGGTGAGGGGGTAATTTGGTAAGGGGTAGGGTTGGTAAGGAGGTAATTGGATGAGGTAAGCGGCTAAAAGTGTAGGGAAGATAATCGGGCAGGATGGGTAAGGAGCTAGGGTGGTAGGTGGATAGGGTGGTCAGGTTGGGCAGGAGTCGGGAGGTTGGAGGTCCATGGAGGGCGGTGTCAGGGGCCAACTGGGATTGGGGAGGGGGGAGTCCAGCGAGTCGGAAGGAGAGTCAGGCAATGCGAGGCAGGGTCAGAGGGTGAGGATGGGTCAGGTTGGGTTGGGAGTTGAAAGGTCAGGTGGGGGTCAGGGGTCAGGAAGGGAGTTGGGTGGTGAGGTTGGGTCGGGAGAGGGTTGGGAGGTTGGTGGGGTTATCAGGGAGTTGGGTGATGAGGTCGGTTATGGCTGGGTTGGGGGTAGTACGAGGTGAAGATGAGCCAAGGAACTGGGTGGACAGGGCGTATTTGGAGAGACTGAGCGGTAGTTGAGGGTGAGGTTAGGTCAGGTCGGGAGATGGAGCGTTGGAGGTTGGTGGGCAGTTGGAGGGACTTGGAGCAGTCAGGAGGTTGGGAGGGGGTGGGGGGGGGGGGTGGGTCTTGCCAAGTTGGGGGGAGTCACAGGGTCAGGTGGTGGATCAAGTCAGATTAGCTGGTTGCGGATGTTAGTCAGGGATCAGGGTTTAGTTGGAAGGTTGGGGATTAGTCGGGTATCGGGGGTACTCAGGGGATTGGAGGAATTAGTTGGGGAGCGATCAGTTGTCTCGTTACCAAGGAGTTAGACTATGAATTATCTATCCAACATCTATCGGTGTAAGTAAGTCGGAATGGTTCAAGTTCTCCAAGGCCACTTCAGAGTTGAAGATTTTTCAGTTGGTCCCAGGAAACCTTCAGAGCCACAGAATAGAACATAGAACATAGAAAGCCACAGCACAAACAGGCCCTTCGGCCCACAAGTTGCGCCAATCATATCCCTACCTCTAGGCCTATCTATAGCCCTCAATCCCATTAAATCCCATGTACTCATCCAGAAGTCTCTTAAAAGACCTCAACGAGTTTGCCTCCACCACCACCGACGTCAGCCGATTCCACTCACCCACCACCCTCTGAGTGAAAAACTTACCCCTGACATCTCCTCTGTACCTACCCCCCAGCACCTTAAGCCTGTGTCCCCTCGTAGCAACCATTTCAGCCCTTGGAAATAGCCTCTGAGAGTCTACCCTATCCAGACCTCTCAACATCTTGTAAACCTCTATCAGGTCACCTCTCATCCTTCGTCTCTCCAGGGAGAAGAGACCAAGCTCCCTCAACCTATCCTCATAAGGCATGCCCCCCAATCCAGGCAACATCCTTGTAAATCTCCTCTGCACCCTTTCAATGGCTTCAACATCTTTCCTATAATGAGGTGACCAGAACTGCGCGCAGTACTCCAAGTGGGGTCTAACCAGGGTCCTATAAAGCTGCAGCATTATCTCCCGACTCCTAAACTCAATCCCTCGATTAATGAAGGCTAGTACTCCGTACGCCTTCTTGACCGCATCCTTCACCTGCGAGGCCGATTTAAGAGTCCTATGGACCCGGACCCCAAGGTCCTTCTGATCCTCTACACTGCTAAGAATGGTACCCTTCATATTATACTGCTGCTTCATCCCATTGGATCTGCCAAAATGGATCACTACACACTTATCCGGGTTGAAGTCCATCTGCCACTTCTCCGCCCAGTCTTGCATTCTATCTATGTCTCGCTGCAACTTCTGACATCCCTCCAAACTATCCACAACACCACCTACCTTGGTGTCGTCAGCAAACTTACCAACCCATCCCTCCACTTCCTCATCCAGGTCATTTATGAAAATGACAAACAGCAAGGGTCCCAGAACAGATCCCTGGGGCACTCCACTGGTCACTGACCTCCATGCAGAGAAAGACCCCTCCACAGCCACTCTCTGCCTTCTGCAGGCAAGCCAGTTCTGTATCCACAAGGCAACAGCCCCTTGGATCCCATGCCCTCTCACTTTCTCAAGAAGTCTTGCATGGGGGACCTTATCGAACGCCTTGCTGAAGTCCATATAGACCACATCCACCGCTCTTCCTTCGTCAATGTGTTTGGTCACATTTTCAAAGAACTCAACCAGGCTCGTAAGGCACGACCTGCCCTTGACAAAGCCGTGCTGACTACTTTTGATCATACTAAACTTCTCTAGATGATCATAAATCCTGTCTCTCAGGATCCTCTCCATCAACTTACCAACCACTGAGGTTAGACTCACCGGTCGGTAATTTCCCGGGCTGTCCCTGTTCCCTTTCTTGAATATAGGGACCACATCTGCAATCCTCCAATCCTCCGGAACCTCTCCCGTCTCCATCGACGATGCAAAGATCATCGCCAAAGGCTCCGCAATCTCCTCCCTCGCCTCCCACAGTAACCTGGGGTACATCCCATCCAGTCCCGGCGACTTACCAACCTTGATGCCATTCAATAGTTCCAACACATCCTCTTTCTTTATGTCCACATGCTCGATCCTTTCTGTCCACCGCAAACCAGCAGTACAACCACCCAGATCCCTTTCCACCGTGAATACCGAGGTAAAGTATTCATTAAGCACCTCCGCCATTTCTAACGGTTCCGCACAAACTTTTCCCCCTTCACCTTTTAAGGGTCCTATGCCTTCACATCTCATCCTTTTACTCTTGACATATTTGTAGAAAGCCTTGGGATTCTCCTTAATCTTACCCGCCAAGGTCTTCTCATGACCCCTTCTCGCTCTCCTAATTTCTTTCTTACCAACCCATCCCTCCACTTCCTCATCCAGGTCATTTATGAAAATGACAAACAGCAAGGGTCCCAGAACAGATCCCTGGGGCTCTAGAATCACGGAATCCCTACAATGCACAATCAGACACAATTGGGTCTGCACTGATTACCCAGGCTCACCCACACCATGCTACCCCTTGCATTTAGCATGGCCAATGCACCTAACCCACACTTCTTTGGACTGTGGGAGGAAGCCGGAGCGCCCGGTGGAAACCCATGCAGATACGGGGAGAATGTGCAAACTCCACACAGACAGTGACCCAAGCCGAGAATCGAACCCCAGTCCATGGCGCCGTGAGGCAGCAGTGCTGACCACTGTGCCACCGTGCCGCCCCCACGAAGTTCACAGGCAATTCCATGGAGTAAGTGCATTGGGATTTCCAAGGGTTCTCAAATTGCATCGTGGGGCATACACCCAGCCTCCGATTATCCGGAGACTGAATGGGCCATCAAATTTGCTCATCAATAGGATCATTTGATTTGTAGAATAATTTATCATTCTCAGTATCTTCTTTTCCAGTTGCACAAAAAAAAACACAAACCTGTTTCAAATTTGGAAAGATTTCAGGACAACATTTTGCAGAGACGAAAGCTAATTAGACTTTCAGAAATAGCTTTCTTCCACAAAGCTCTATGGTAAGATCAAACGTGGAAAGGTAAACTTGGAGCAAGAAACATTTGCGATGAAAGTCATTGCCGGAATTCTACTGTCCTGCCCACCATAGGAATTGGAGCAGGCAAGGGGCGGACCATGGAAAGGCCCCTTGACCTCAGGCGGGATTCTCCGATTTCGGGATGAGCGAGGCCATAAAATCCTGCCCATTGTGCCAAACTCAAGGATCTCCCACCCAGTCCCACCACAGTTATTTAAAGCTTTAGATAGACCCTATTTGGAACATCATGGCCGAAGTTTTCCAGAATTTTCCGCTGCAGTGGAAAACTCCGCTGCTCAGTCAAATCTGTAGCATTTACTGCAGCGGGACTGGAAAATGCTGCCAGCATGAACAGCCGAAAAATTCTGGCCCACGTTTAGCTCTGGGCACAGCAGCTGGGGATCTATTGGCCCTGGAGAGGGTGTAGTGTAAATTCATCAGGATGATACTGGGGCTGGAAGGATTACATTTGCTGAACAGGCTGCAGAGTTGTATTCCGTTGAATGAAGAAAATTAAAGGATGATCTAACTGAGGCATTTACAATGATCAAAGGTGTTAATAGGATAGAGAGAAACTATTACCTGTCATGGGGGAGTCCAGAACAAGGGGGAAGAATCCTAACATTTGAGCTGGACCATTCAGGGGTGATGTCTGGTAGGACGTGGGTAATGCAAGTTGGAATTCTCTTCCCCAAAAGCCGTTGAGACTGGGAGTCGATTGAAAATTTCACAAACTTGGTTTGACAGATCATTTCTTTAGAAAAGAAGGGGTGCGCATTCATATAGCACCCTTTACAACCTTAGGGCATCCCAAAAAAAACTTTCAACCACAGTAGTACCTTTGGGGCAAGATTTTTCAACCCGTTCCAGGAAGGATGACCCCACGCGGTGGGTTCCCTGGCAGTGCGGCCAGTGTCAACGCAAAAGGCCATTGACATTTGGCAGGACCAGAAGATTCCACTGGCAGTAAATGGCTAGCTGCCACCACCATCTCCATCACCGGAAAACGCACCGCGGGAAGACCGGAAAGTCCTGGCCTTGAAGGGTCTCCATGGTTGTAATGTAGGCTACAGTCAATTTGAAGAGAGCAAAGTCTCACACACACCAAATATGATGATGACAGGGTCATCGCTTTTAGTTGAAGGATGAAGACTGGCCAGGACATCAGTCAAAGCTCGCTTACTGTTCAAAAGAGTGCCATGATATGCCCATCTGAGGATGGATCTTGGTTCCTTATCCCAGCTGAGTGTTGCACCTCTAACAGTGCTACACTCCCTCAGCACAGCCTAGATTACAAGTGTGACGTTAGTGTACCTTTAAGAATTTTTTTTTAAATCACGTTCTCTGCAGCTATAAGCAGTTTTGGTTTCATTGCTACCGGGCCGGCTGCTAGAAGTCCTTTTCTTACTCCTTCAGTGTTTTAAATGGGGTTTGTTTATTTTTACTCTGGGATTTTTATGACCCTGCATTGTTCGGAGGAAGACTGGTTGGCAAGTCATGGGTTCTGGACAGTTCTTGCTCCTTCCTAGTGAATTTAAAGTTTCATTTTCTGTTTTTGGCTGGCAGCAGTTTTAGTTTAGAAGGGACATCAAGCTGAAAAGAAGTGTTTCACTCTCTCCCTGGTTTTGGAAATTCTGCTGGTTAGCTAAAAGCAAGGCTTCTTGCCTTCCTGGAGTAGTGAATCTGCTGTTGGTGGCTTGAGCAGAGTATCTCCCTGTTGTTCTGGGAAGCTGTTCTGACTTTGAACTGTTCTGGGTCTATCCAGAGGGCTGCCCGCTGTTATAAGATTGAGAAGTCAAGGTTTCAATTCTCCAAACAAAGGACTCAGTTCCAGTATCACGTGAACATTAGTCTTTGCTGTGTTAAACCTGTGGAAAGGATTTTTTTGTCTGTGGGAAGTTTTTGATTGATTGGAACATTTTAGATATATTTGTTAAGGGTTGTACATTATCTTGGTGGTTTCTTGTTTGTAATTGATAAAAGTTATTGCTAATTTTCTTTCCATACATCTTAACTATATTCTTAAATAAACCTTGTTTGATAAAAGCTCCCTAGTGGGTCATTTGTATCATACCTGAAGTGAAGCATCTCATGCTTATCCTAGCCAAATTCAAAATGCAAAACTTCTCACTGGAACGACGGAGGTTGAGGGTCGACCTGACAGAAGTCCACAAGATTATGAGAGGCATGCATAGAGTGAATAGTCAGAAGCTTTTTCCCAGGGCGGAAGAATCAATTACTAGGGAGCACAGGTTTAAGGTGCGAGGGGCAAGGTTTAAAGGAGGCGTACGAGGCAGATTTTTTACACACGGAGTAGTGGGTGCCTGGAACTCGCTGCCGGGGGAGGTAGTGGAAGCAGATACGGTAGTGTCTTGACAAATACATGAATAGGATGGGAATAGAGGGATCTGGTCCTTGGAAGGGGAGGGGGTTTTAGTTTAGACAGGCAGCATGGTCGGTGCAGGCTTGGAGGGCTGAAGGGCCTGTTCCTGCGCTGTAATTTTCTTTGTTCTTTGTTCTGATCCAAGCGGGCTTCAAAAAACACTTCGGAGTTTTTGACCTGAAGTATAACACAAGTCCCTGGAGTGAGATGTGAATCCACAGTTCCCATCAGAGAAGAAACAGCTGAATCAGAACTGACATGGTTAGGTAAAAGTTTCGTATGGAACAAAGTTGGGTAAATGAAGTTAAGGTACAGATCAATCTCGATTGCATTGAATGATCGCTGAACAGGCTCGAGAGGTTGAATGGCTTACCCCTGTTCCAATGTTCTTCCTCTTGCCTTTATACCGGGCCCATCATTCCACATTCATAACTTACCCTCGTAGCTTCACCAGGACTGCAATCAGTGCCACTATAATCAGACAGCAGGAGGTGCTGAGACATTCCAACATTAAGTCACTCACACAGGTGGCATGGTGGCACAATGGTTAGCACTGCAGCCTCACAGTGCCAGGGACCTGGGTTCGATTCCGGCAATAGGAAGGAAAAAAAGGACTAAAAAAAATTACTGTGGAAGGAAACCGATGCACCCGGGAGGAAACCCATGCAGACATGGGGAGAACGTGCAAACTCCACACAGACAGTGACCCGAGGCCGGAATCGAACCCAGGTCCCTGGCACTGTGAGGCTGCAGTGCTAACCACTGCGCCACCGTGCCGCCCCTTCACCCTGACTGCAATCAGTGCCACTATAATCAGATAGCAGGAGGCAAAGCCAGTCAAGAAGGTGGCCAACATATTCCAACATTAAATCACTCGCACAGTTGTTAGCCTAAGTGAAAGCTGGTGGATCAAGTGGGTTTTGATGGAGTCATCCTATGTTTAGGTCACCAGACCTACAAGTTAAAGCTGAGTTTGAGCGGGCGGATCTTTTCCAGTTGGATGGCCTTTTCAGCAGTCAAGGGGCCATTCAAACAGTGGGTGGTGGGTAGCGGTGTGGGGGGAGGGGGGGGGGGCGGGGGGTGGTAGACACAATGTTGAGGTCACAGCCTAACATTTTAATCACTCCATCTGCATTTTATTCCCAAGCTTTCATTTTCTTGCACCCTGTAATTTGCTTTGTTTGTTTTTTTTTAGAGGATGTGTAACAGGTGACAGTTGAGTGTTCTGAATCATTGTCTGTGGAAATGTATTAAGTATCATAACCGTGTGGCATGGCTTCCAGTGAAAAGGGTCTGTGCATTTACCTTGAAGCTAATTATACCACTGTTATTTAGTCTGAATGTGATTCCACTCCAGTGGTTAGAAAGAATAGACCCTCACTCCGTCTGTGTCTGTGTAACTACATGGTATATTTTGAAGCTGTGAATCTTGTGCGCTAATTTAGAACAGTGCAGCGTGGAATCATTCTCCGTAATGACAGTGATTTAAATGGAATTAGAAATGATAATCACTGTGTGTAGTCATAAAGCCAGAAAAGTCATGAAATAAGTGAATATATTTGCCAAAAAGGGCCCTTTTCTTCCCGGAGTAATGGGAGGGAAATTACTGCCCCAGAATTTGTAGAAATGTATCCTTTATGTAGATTAAAGCTGCGGCCAAAAAAAAGAAGAAACATTATTTTAGTGCTTCAAGTGACAAAATAGGTCCTGCCGTTACTTTTCCAGCCCAGACCTTGATTAGATTTTTTCCCCCCTCATTGCTGTTCCCAATATTGCTAAATTGCTTTGTGTGCCATTTCACGAGAGCTGTATACTTTATGATGGTCCAATAAACACCCCAGACAGTTGTACAAACTGTGCATTCTGACTTGCCGCTGCAGCTGGGTGTTTTTTTTTTTACCATTTCGTTGTGTGCTGTTTTGTGGTAGCATTGATGTGGCTGGAATCAACTAACCACAGATGTCAAGAGGAGATATCCTTCTTCCTACTTCCTCGCAAGCTAAGATTTTTTTTTAAAAGAGAAAAGCTTTACAAGGTGTTTTTATTCCTATTCTCAGACCGTTCATCAGGTCAGTGTGGAGTCAGACACACATTGCTTCTTTATGAAGCCAACTCAGTGCTGGAAATGAGCAGATTCCTTTTAATTTGTTTAAAAATAGGGTTGCCAAAATGAAAAGCTCTTTCTTTTGGATTTTGCATTATGCTACACAAACAGTCCAATGCGCGCTCTCTCTCTCTCTCTTTGGGGCAGCACGGTGGCACAGTGGCCATTCAGCCCATCACTGTGATGGCCCATCACAGTGGGCCATTCAGCCCATCACTGCTGCCTCACAGCGCCAGGGACCCGAGTTCGATTCCTGGCGTCAGGTCACCGTCACTGTGGAGTCTGCACGTTCTCCCCGTGTCTGCGTGGGTTTCCTCCGGGTGCTCCGGTTTCCTCCCACAGTCTGAATGACGTACTGGTCAGGTGCATTGACCTGAACAGGCACTAAAGCATGGCGACTAGGGGAGTTTGACAGTAACTTCATTGCAGTGTTAATGTGAGCCCTACTTCTGACTAATAAATAAGCTTTTTAACTTTACCAGTTGCAAGCCTGAATTCACTGCACATTCCGAGCAAATTGCTACCCAGTCAGAGCCAGGGAGGGAAATCATGCCCCCCGCCCCACCACCTCCCCGCCCCCCCCCCCCCCCCCATCACTTCTCCGGTTTCAGGCCTCTTACACACTCTTTAATCCGTCGCAGTTTCCATCGAGCACCTTTGCAATGTGCTTTGGGACCGATAGAATTGAATGGCGAAGAACAGGAGGCCATTCAGCCCATCAAATCTGTGCCAGGTCTTTCGAAGAGAAATCCAGTCACCCCTACCACTGCCCACCAACCCCCCCCCCACCCCCCATCCCCACCCCCACCTCCCAACCACCCACTAGTTCCCTGTAATTTAATTTTCTCCAAGCATTTATCCAGTTTCCTTTTGAGCACGGATTTGAATCTGTATCCACCACAATAACAGGGAGGGAATGCGTTCCAAATCCCGACCATGCTTTGGGTCAAAGTTTTTCCTCCTGTTCCCTCTGGTTCCCATTGCCAATCAGTTTAAACAAAGCTGCTACGCCGGTATCATGAGCCAGGTCCTCTGTCGATATCCTCCGCCACCAACCGTGCCAACCCTGCGAACACGTCTAGCTCCTGCAAGTTAGCGAGGATGTGTGAATGGTGAGGGCTCTCGGGGTAACACCTGAAGGATTTGTTTCCTTCCAGTGATCACAGAGCAGCTGCACACTCAGAGAATGAAAGCCCCTTTCAGCTGCCCGATCCCAGGGAGCTCCCAGTGCCACATGTGTGCAGTCAATGGCCCTTGAAGCTGTGGAAATCCAGTGGTGGCAGCGAATCCCACAGCTCCGACTGCCTGGCCCTCTGGGTCTGTTTTCGATTTAATAAATTGATTGGCTCTTGAACAAGGCCTTAGCGACCTCCCTGATGCATTTGAGAGCGGCTGGCAGCGATATTTCACACCTGTCCCCAGTGCAGCCCTGGAAAGACCCACTGGCACAGCGGGTCAATGCCACAGTGTCTTTCAGTGTCTGGAGGAACTAACATACGTGAGTGACAGCGACCTGTGACATCCACAGCTGCCCCCGACGTTGCCCCTCTGAATATTACAGGTACCTGCACCCCTTGCGCTAGATCCGTTTGAGCTGTCATGCCCGATGTCGCACTGATCCCTGGTTTCCAGCATCTCGAGTTAACTGACCCTCTGCAGCCTCGCTCTGTTGCTGTTCTGGCTGCTGCTCTGCTAGGCCCTGGGCTGCCCTCTGCTGATTCCTCCACCACTGCCCAAGAGCTCGCACAAAGGCTGGGTTCACCCGACCCTGTCTGCCTGAGGTGACCTGTGAACAAATGGCAGGAAAGGAACAGTCAGCACAGTCCTTGAGGCCCCCCCTCCCGCCCGAGTCCTGAGCATTTTTGCCCAGGGGGCGATGGGCACCCGCCCAGCCCATCGTGATCTATCCATCCTGGAGGGTGACTGCCAAGAGCTCCTCATGCTGAGGCAGCTCAGTGCTTGGAGACTGGTAGCCATGACTCACCTGATGAAGGAGCTTGAGGCTCCGAAAGCTAGTGCTGCCAAATAAACCTGTTGCACTTTTACCTGGTGTTGTGAAAGTTCTTACTGTGCTTGGAGACTGGGCCAGAGACTCGGAAAATGGAAATCACGTCTTCCCTCAATCACTATGGAGTTTTGCTGGGTTTCCCTTGAGCCTCAGTCTGCTACCCTTGCCTTGCCCTCGATAAGTTCCTCATCAGCTGTAGCTAGCTATAAGGATCCCTTGGGTTTCCCCCCTAGTAAAGCGGTACACCCCGCCTCCCCAACCCCACCCCATCAACCTTCTATCCATCATCCTCAGAACTCTCTCTATCAGCATTGAACTTTCCAACGTTACTTTAACGTCTCAGGACTTCGGGAATAACCTTCCCAATATGACCCTCACCCTTCACAATCATTCAGGACCAATAGTCTTCTGACATCAAAATTCCCTGCATGGTGCAGTATCCTCCCTCTGCCACCTACATCCCTCCCTTCCTCCCTCCTCTGCCACCTACATCCCTCCCTCCCTTTGCCACCTACATCCCTCCCTCCCTCCCTCCCTCCCTCTGCCACCTACATTGCTCCCTCCCTCCTTCCCTCTGCCACCTACATCACTCCCTCCCTTTCTCCCTCCCTCCCTCCCTCTGCCACCTCCTTCCCTCTGCCACCTACATCCCTCCCTCCCTCCCTCTGCCACCTACATCGCTCCCTCCCTCCTTCCCGCTGCCACCTACATCGCTCCCTCCCTCCCTTTCTCCCTTCCTCTCTCCCTCCCTCCCTCTGCCACCTCCCTCTCTCCCTCCTTCCCTCTGCCACCTTCCTCCCTCCCTCCTTCCCTCCCTCCCTCCGTCCCTCCCTCGTTCAGCAGGAACTACCTTTCAGTGCATCCTCTCCTCCTCTTCCCGAGCTTGCTGGGATCTCGGTTGATTCAGACCCGTTTATCAGGCAGCTTTGCTGCTGTGTTTGGAGTGTGAACATAGGGATGAGAGCAGAGCTGACCACGGTTCTCATACCTTTAACTCCTGATTACTAGACTGTCCCTTTAGTCGGCCGCTCGTGCCCACCATTAACTCCACCCACGCAGGGTGACCATTCTCCCACTTTGAAGGACTGCTCTTTCAGACAAGCTGCCTTTATGAGAAGAGCTCTATGAAATGTTGTGCATCACATTTCAGACTCTCTCCACTGCTGTCACCCTCCCCCATCATCCACCAGCTTCTTCCATCAACCCTGACCGACCAAATGTAACCATTCCTCCTCCCTCTGTTACCCTTGAGCCCCCTCCATTACCGTTCACCTGATAACTATCAGCCTCCACATTCCTGCCCCTCCAAGCCTACATCCATATCTTCTCCATGCTGACCCCTCCTTTTATCTACAATACCTGATTTGTTCATTTCTATGATGACCCCCTCCCTGTGACTCCCACCCCCACCACTCCCCACCCAGCCATGAAACCATCCAATACCCAACTATGACCCTGGACTTGCCACTACATGACATTTCAGTCCCCACTCAATGTAACTGCTCCCTCTGCTGCCCATTACCCTCAGTTCAACCCCCAGGAGCCCATCACTGACAGCACTGATTCAAGCCAGTGCGACCTTGTGGCTTTGACTAGCCCTGCCTGGAGTCTCATCATGATGTGGAGATGCCGGCGTTGGACTGGGAGTAAACACAGTAAGAAGTTTAACAACACCAGGTTAAAGTCCAACAGGTTTATTTGGTAGCAAAAGCCACACAAGCTTTCGGAGCTCCAAATAAACCTGTTGGACTTTAACCTGGTGGAGTCTCATCACCCCACCCCCACTCCAACATGACCACACCCATGACATTAGGCCCCTCCCTCCTCTGCATGTCACCCTCACCTTCCCTCCTTCCCTCGCTGCCTCAGAGAGCCCTGCCCCTTACACTCACTCCACCCTTGGACAGCCTCCCCCCCCCCGCCCCCTCCCCCCCCCCCCCCGCCCCCTCCCCCCCCGCCCCCCCGCCAATCTCAGTCACTGGCTGGAATTCACCACTGTTGCCGGTGAGAAAAGCGAACTTGGCGGTCAACCAAATCTCCGTTCACAGCAGCGGGACTGGAGAATTCTAGCCGCGGGCGAGGTCGGAGAATCCCGGCCAATGTCTGCCTTGGAACAAGACTCCCCAAAGTGGAGAAAGCAGCAGCCACTCAGTCCAGCTCCGGCAAGCTCGCTACCTCGGCTGCTGCCTGCCACGTAGATGCAGTCGTGAATCTGAAGACGCACATTTCTCACTCGCCGATATCTTAATTTGAAAGGTGCACTTAATTCTGGCGGGACTGCCACTTAATGGGCATGTGTGCAAAAGTGGGGCGGGGCGGGGCGGGGGGGGGGGGCGATTTCCCGACACATGCCATCATCCCACCTTGAAATTCCAAAAAATTAATATCTTGGTTATATCCAGGTATTGGGAAGCTGACTTTTGGTCTCCCGCACAATCAATTTCCCTGGCTGGCTTGCTTCACATTCTTGGCTATTACACGCGATTCTGTCCATTTACTCCAGTAGATTGATAGCTGAAAGTGGCCATATCTGTTCCCATCTGTACTGTGTGGCATTCGTTAGCATTCGCAACGGGCACTGCCTACTCCCAGGCACTCGCTATTAATTTTGCTTTTACTCACTATTCCCCTTCTGGGAGAAGATTACTCAGTACACCAACTGTGGCTGTAACCTCAGATCTGAATCTGTTAGCCGTGTAATTAAGAGTCAATGTGTCTCCAAACCAGCTTCACTTCAAACGCTACCGTCTGTGCCTCTTCAATTGTGTGGCGAGGAAAAATGCACTTGACATAGAAAATAGGCACAGGACTAGGCCATTCGGCCCTTCGAGCCTGCACCACCATTCAATATGATCATGGCTGATCATGCACTTTCAGTATCCCACTCCCACTTTCTCTCCATACTCCCTTGATCCCTTTAGCCACAATGGCCACGTCCAGCTCCTTCTTGAACATAGCTAATGAACTGGCCCCAACAGCTTTCTGTGGTAGAGAATTCCACAGGCTCACAACTCTCTGAGTGAAGACGTTCTTCCTCATCTCAGTCCCGAATGGCTTACCCCTTATTCTGAGACTGTGACCCCTAATTCTGGATTTTCCCAACATCAGGAACATTCTTCCCGCATCTCGCCTGTCCAGTCCCATCAGGATTTTATATGTTTCTATGAGATCCCTCCCTCATTCTTCTAAATTCCAGTGAGTACAAGCCCAGTCGATCCAGTCTCTCTTCATATGTCAATCCTGCCATTCCAGGAATCAGTACCTGCTGCAATCTTTTAATTGCCCACCTTGCTCCCCCAACTGCAAGCTTCTAGCAATAACTTATTACCACACCGGCAGCTTGCTAGCAACGCAGGATGATACCCCAGCTTCGAAAGTCGGGGCTGGATGGAGGGGGTGTGACATTGGTGGGTGTAAAACAATCACTTTGCTGATTCTGCTGCCTCTATGAATAGTTTCTGCTCTGAGGCGGCACGGTGGCACAGTGCTCAGCACTACTGCCTCACAGCTAGGGATCCGGGTTCAATTCCGGCCTCGGGTCACTGTCTGCGTGGAGTTTGCACGTTCTCCCCGTGTCTGCCTGGGTTTCCTCCGGGTGCTCCAGTTTCCTCCCACACTCCAAAGATGTGCAGGTTAGGTTGATTGGCCATGCTAAATTGACCCTAGTGTCTGGGGATTAACAGGGTAAGCATGTGGGGTTACGGGAATAGGGCCTGGGTGGGATTGTGATTGGTGCACACTCGATGGGCCGAATGGCCTCCTTCTGCACTGTAGGGATTCTATAAGCCTAATCCTTGGAGGCAAAACCCCTGCTTTAGCCAATGTCAGCATTAATAGAGTTGAGTTAAAAGGGTGTCATCTTCAATGATCAAATCCATAAACCCTGTGAAGCTTTGGGGAATGGGGAGTGGAAGTAGATGGGGAGTGGGGAAGGTGGCAGCCAAGGCTGTGATTGTGGAATTATATGCCAGTTTATTAAAAAAATGTAGAATTCTATGAAATTTAATTTGATTTATTATTGTCATGTCACATTCTGGCATTGGATGACTGTGTAAAGTTTGCACGTTCTCCCCGTGTCTGCGTGGGTTTTCTCCGGGTGCTCCGGTTTCCTCCCACAGTCCACAAATGTGCTGGTTAAGTGGATTGGCCATGATAAATTAACCCTTAGTGTCAGGGGGATTAGCAGGGTAAATAGGTAGGGTTGCAGGGATAGGGCCTGGGTGGGATTGTGGTTGGTGCAGACTCGATGGGCCAAATGGCCTCCTTCTAGACTGTAGGGATCCTATGATGATGCACTGGGATACGGTGAAGAGTATTGTCTCTTGCGTGCTATACAGGCAAAGCATACTGTTCATTAAGTACATAGTGGAAAAGGAAAGGAGAGGGTGCAGAGTCTAGTGCTGCAGTTACAGGTAGGGTGAAGAGAAAGATCAGCTTCATATATGATAGGAACTTTCAAAAGTCTGATGTCAGCGGGGAAGAAGCAGTTCTTGAATATGTTGGTACGTGTTTTCAGACTTTTGTATCTTTTTCCCGACGGAAGAAGGTGAAAGAGAGTATATCCGGGGTGCGTGGGGGTCCTTGATTATGCTGGCTTCTTTTCCGAGGCAGCAGGAAATGTCGACGGAGTCAGTGGACGGGAGGCTGGTTTGTGTGATGGACTGGACTTCGTTTACAACCCTTTGTAGTGGGGTTGATGCAGCAACCTCAGTCTTTGAAAAGCTCAGGAAAAGACAATGCAGAGGGTTCAAAAGACAGTACAGTACTCATTTCTCCAACAGATACATCTCTCCACACCAGTACATAACTGAAAGAAAATATTTTAGTATTCTTTGAATACCGGCTTGTTCTTTAGTACTGGCAGCCCAGCAGAGAACTATGGATACTGGCAGCCGTTGTTATTAATAAGGCTTGTATTGCAGGAATTTATAATGGAGCATTAAGCAGAACCTGTAAAAATAAAATGATGTCTTTGACAATTCTGCAGTACTGCATTCTGATTATAACTTGACCAGAGGAAGAGCTTTATTAGAATTAAAAGCGACATACAGATTTGCATGTGGAAAATAACTGTGTTGTTCCTTTTTTCGCAATATGAAAATAATAGCCTGGATTTTATGCTTTACAATAGATGACCACTTGTTGAAGTGTCATTCAACACTACTTGTCTTGTGATATTACACCAAAGGTTCACATGGATCATTCTACAATGAGGGTGAATGACACTCCAACACATTCCCAAACTATTTAAATAGGTTACAGTGCATCTCCCAGGCAGATTGCATTGAAATGAAGTAGCAATATTAGTGTGCTTTGGAATTAAATAAAATACTAGAATCATAGAATCCCTACAGTGCAGAAGGAGGCCATTCGGCCCACCCTGCACTCGATGGTGGCTGAGGCTTGCTTCTGCATGAAAATTGTTGGAAAAATGTAGCGCTTATGTAAACATTTTCTATTTGTTCATGGTATTTAAGTATCATTGGCTAGTCCAGCATTTGTTGTCCATGGAGCTGCCCTCTGGAATCACTGCAGTCCATATGGTGTAGGTATACCCACTGTGCTGTTAGCGAGGGAGTTCCAGCTTTTTGACCCACACAATAGTGAAGGAATGGCGATATATTTCCAAGTCTGGATGGTGAGTGGTTTGCAGGGGAACTTGCAGGTAATGGTGTCCACATGCATCCGCTGCCCTGGTCTTTCTAGGTAGTAGTTACTGTTGGTTTGGGAAGTGCTATCGGAGGAGACTTGGGGAGTGGCTCCAGAGCATCTTTACATTGTACATACTGATGCCACTGTACATCGGTGTTGGATAGAGCGAGTGTTTAAGCTGATGGATGGGATGCAAATCAAAATGCTTGCTTTGTCCTGGATGGTGTTGAGTTTCATGAGTGCTGTTGGAGATGCATTGATCCACGCAGGTGAAGAATATTCCCCCAAACCTGACTTGTGCCTTGTTGATGTTGAACAGGCTTTAGAGAGTCAGGAGTTGAGTTTCGCACAGCAGAATTCCCAGTCTTTGACCTGCTCTTGTCACCACAGTATTTATATAGTTGGTCCAGCTGAGCTTCTGATCAATGGCGACCCCCGGGATATTCAAGATGGGGGATTCAGCTTTTGTAATGCCATTGCACGTCAAGGGGAGATGGTTAGATCCTCTCTTGCCAATGGTAACAAGAACAAGGGTGAATGCTTGACAATTATGGGGCATAAATGTTATTTACCAATGATCAACTGTCCACTGCATTGGACCATGAACTGCTCCATTATCTGCAGGGTTGTAAATCATAGAATCCTACAGTGCAGAAGGAGGCCATTCGGCCCATCAAGTTTGCACCGACCACAATCCCAACCAGGCCCTATCCTCAAAATCCCATGCATTTACCCTAGCTAGTCCCCCTCATACTAAGGGGCAATTTAGCATGGCCAATCCACCAAACCGGCACGTCTTTCGGACTGTGGGAGGGAACCGGAGCACCCGGAGGAAACCCACACAGACATGGGGAGAATGTGCGGACACTGCACAGACAGTGACCCAAGCTGGGAATTGAACCCAGGTCCCTGGCGCTGTGAGGCAGCAGTGCTAACCACTGTGCCAGTGGTGCTGTACATTGGACACTCAGCAGCGAGCATCCCATCTTCATCAAGAACAGCTAATGAACTGAATTGTTATCCTTGGAGTAAAAGTTTGACAAAGGGGTAAAGTTGTTCTTAAAGACGTGTAATGAGCAACGTACGGCTTCATTCGCTCAGCTGCAAAGGTGGTTCTATTCAGAATGTGCTTCATTTCATTTCTCGGTTGACAAGGTTTACATTCAGATACATTGTAGTGAAGCTACCAGTTTTCCATTTTCATTCTGACAGGATGACTATGATTATGGCTAATTACAATGATGAATTAGTCTAATGAAAGTGCTCAGTCACTTTTGGTCTTCATGCATGAAAGTGTCAAGAGTAGCATATTTTTGTTGTTGACAATGTGAGTAAATTTATTCAGGGACTGTTGACTAGCCTGGGTTATTGAGAACACTGCGATCAACTTTTAGAGGACCCGCAGTTTAAATTTAAGTAAGCAGATTGAATATTCTTTCTAATTTCCTCCCAAATGTGCTCTCTGCAGCTACGCTGGATTACAGAGCTGGCTAACAAAAATAAAACCAAACAGCGGCTCGGGCCTTTGTAATTTAGCAATGCCACAAAATTTTAAACCCACCGTAACCCGCCTGAATCCTACCACAGCGCAATTTGTATTGCTTCACGTTTTTAGTTAGTTTATTTATTAGTGTCACAAGTAGAACATAAGAACATAAGAAATAGGAGCAGGAGTAGGCCATCTAGCCCCTCGAGCCTGCCCCGCCATTCAATAAGATCATGGCTGATCTGAAGTGGATCAGTTCCACTTACCCGCCTGATCCCTATAACCCCTAATTCCCTTACCGATCAGGAATCCATCTATCCGTGATTTAAACATATTCAACGAGGTAGCCTCCACCACTTCAGAGAATTCCAGAGATTCACCACCCTCTGAGAGAAGACGTTCCTCCTCAACTCTGTCCTAAACCGACCCCCCTTTATTTTGAGGCTGTGCCCTCTAGTTCTAGTTTCCTTTCTAAGTGGAAAGAATCTCTCCACCTCTACCCTATCCAGCCCCTTCATTATCTTATAGGTCTCTATAAGATTCCCCCTCAGCCTTCTAAATTCCAACGAGTACAAACCCAATCTGCTCAGTCTCTCCTCATAATCAACACCCCTCATCTCTGGTATCAACCTGGTGAACCTTCTCTGCACTCCCTCCAAGGCCAATATATCCTTCCGCAAATAAAGGGACCAATACTGCACACAGTATTCCAGCTGCGGCCTCACCAATGCCCTGTACAGATGCAGCAAGACATCTCTGCTTTTATATTCTATCCCCCTTGCGATATAGGCCAACATCCCATTTGCCTTCTTGATCACCTGTTGCACCTGCAGACTGGGTTTTTGCGTCTCATGCACAAGGACCCCCAGATCCCTCTGCACAGCAGCATGTTGTAATTTCTTTCCATTTAGATAATAATCCAATTTGCTATTATTTCTTCCAAAGTGAATAACCTCGCATTTGTTAACGTTATACTCCATCTGCCAGATCCTCGCCCACTCACTCAGCCTGTCCAAATCTCTCTGCAGACCTTCTACGCCCTCCACACGATTCACTTTTCCACTTATCTTTGTGTCGTCTGCAAACTTTGTTACCCTACACTCAGTCCCCTCCTCCAGATCGTCTATATAAATGGTAAATAGTAAATGGTAGAATGTAAGTAGGCTTACATTCACACTGCAATGAAGTTACTGTGAAAATCCCCTGGTCGCCACACTCCGGGTACACTGAGGGAGAATTTAGCATGGACAATGCACGTCTTTCAGATTGTGAGAGGAAAACCGGAGCACCTGGAGGAAACCCACGTAGACACGGGGAGAGTATGCAGACTCTGCACAGACAGGAATCAAACCCAGGTTCCTGGTGCCATGAGACAGCAGTGCTAACCATTGTGCCAGCATGCCAATACAAGAAATGTATTACTTTCCCATCTGTCGGTGGGCAATAATAATGCCCATCCCAAGTTGCCCTGAGAAGATGGTGGTGAACTATCCCCCGGTGTTGATGGTGTTACAGCAAAACTAATGGAGGGGGAAATCTCAGGATATTGACTGAGCGGCAATATCTGAGCATGTCAGGGTAATGGGTCACTTGGTGATGTGACAGTGTTTCCACAATATCGTTTGAAATTATTGACTTCTGCATTCATTCATTTTGCCCTCCATTGAGCCACATTATTGGAAACCCTTTTTGTAGAAAAACTTCACTTCTCTTCTAAGCCAAATTGATCCACGTTGCAAAAATAATTCTGTTGGCCATTGGCTTGTGGTACGTCACTGTGGTAGAAAACACTTTTTGTTTAAGTACAAGCCAAAGCCAACGGAACAAAAAAAATACAGAGGCTAGAAATCTGAAATCAAAAAAAGAGAAGTTCAGATGAAGCCCGAAATCACCAAATTCCCTGTTTTCTCCAGAGACGTTGCCTGTCCAGCTGTGTGTTTCCAGTATTTCCGGTTTATGTTTCATAAATCTCACTCAGTTGGCCTGATCCTACAACTCAGGAATGTTCCCATATAAAGACTGTCTAGATGAATAGTGGGAAACACCAGCCCTTACTGCTTGCCAACAAATTACCTTGGATTAAAACATTGGGCGGAATTTAACACACACGGTTCGTCCACTGGCTCTGGAGCTGGTAGCAATGGCTGGTATGACAGCCATTCTGAGCCTCCTGTGGTGTAAACATAAACAACATGTTTGGGGTGGCACAGTGGGTAGCACTGCTGCCTCACAGCGCCAGGGACCCGGGTTCGATTCCCAGCTTGGGTCACTGTCTGTGTGGAGTTTACATGTTCTCCCCGTGTCTGCGTGGGTTTCCTCCGGGTGCTCCAGTTTCCTCCCACAGTCCAAAGATGTGCGGGGTTCGGTGGATTGGCCATGCCAAATTGCCCTTTAGTGTCAGGGGGACTGGCTAGAGTAGATGTGTGGGTTTATGGGGATAGGGCCTTGGTGGGATTGTGGTCGGTGCAGACTTGATGGGCCGAATGGCCTCCTTCTGCATTGTCGGGATTCTATGATTTGATGATTCTATGAACATATACCTGGGAGCTGTGTTAATTGTGTTTAATTGTAGGCAGGTGATGGCCATTGACTGAGGATTCATTCACGCTTCTATAAATGGACACTGACTAAACCAATTGGTTGTTGGTTAGGAGGCTTGCAAGTTGTCTATAGCTGTGTCAGTAAATGATTGTAAAAGGGTATAAAGATTGGCTCCAGTTATAACCTTCATTAACCGGCTTACAGGGGTATAACAAGAAGTTTCAATGCATCAGTACTGTTATGATGACCACGGGGGATCGTCTGTGGATCTCCCCGTGGGCCTCATTGAATATGATCTCCCCTATTAGGCAAGTGGAGACTCACCCAATGGGGAAAGAGCAGCGGGGGGGTTTAAAACCAGATGGCTCCACTCAGGCCCACAGTGGATAGACTCTGGACCAATCTGCATTCTGTAGCCATTGAAAGGCATTCAGGTACCACTGTAAATAAAAGGGTGATTGGTGGTGGAAGACTGGCCTCAGTGAGATTATTACATTGATAACAAGGAGTAAAGCAAGTTTTTTCTTCCCTCCGGACCACCTTTACTATAAATATAAGTAATCCTCTCTCAGAAACACGCCTCTTTTCAAGAAGCCTACAATGCCAGCACAGAAGACAGAGCGTTTGCCTTATATTTTTCAGGCCAACATTTTTCAGCATTGAGGGGGATGGGAAGCAAAAAGTGATCCAGTTGATGGCATGTGGGGTGCTATCCTTCAATGCAATAAAAAAGCCTGACTTGCCCAGATACCCCTGACTCCAAAATCTTTAATGAATTGGTGGACTTGGTTAAAAGCTATTGTGACCCAAAACCTTCTATAATGCTCCAACAGCACCACTTTAACATGGCAGGGTGAACCCCTGGGGAATTGGTCACTGAAGTTCTGACCAGGCTGCGAAAATTGTCAGAGCACTGTGAATTTGGGCCACCCCTAAATGACATGTTGCGAGATAAACTGGTCTGTGGAATTATCAATGTGACAGTCCAAAAGAAAATTGGCAGAATTCAAAGAAGGCCATTGAGAGAGCTCTACCATTGGAGAATGCAGAGAAAGGAGCTCAGGAACTATAGGCAACGTTAGATAGCAGTGTCATCTGATTAGGGAAAGGGGCCTCATGCAACTTTCTTCACTCAACTGATAGCGATGGTACTAATAAAATATCCCAGCATCCCTGGCAGCAATGGAGCCTGAGCCGCATCATTAGGCAGTCAAGGGAAGACAGGGACAGCCTTCAGACTCCCAGGAAGCCTATTCTAGAAGGTTGTAGATGCTAGATGGTGGACTAAGTGCTGCAGAAGACCACAATCAAGGCTAAGATACAGGGACAGTTAAAGTGCATGCTATTTCAAGAAAAGGCCAAGGCCAGACTAGACTGTACCTTGCAAAAAGGCCCACAACCAGGAACAATGCAATAACATCACATTTCCATGACAAAGGTTGCCCCATAATGGTGGAGTTGTTGGTAAATGACCACCAATTAAAAATGAAAGTTGATATGGGGGCTCTGGCTCCTATTATCGAGCAGCAGACTTATGATCACCTTCAGGCTAGTATTCAACTCCCTAGCATAGAAAGTACAAAGGCCAGGCTGGCCACCTACACAGGGGAACCATAGCAGATAAAGGACCCGAGTGGCTCGACTTCCACTCATCATTATATGGGGACAAGAACCTATCCTTATGGGGAGATATTGGCTCAACATATCAGAGTGAACTGACTGGAGATCTTTAGGCTGGGCACAGGGAGACTGTACAATGACATCAATAAGTACCCTGTAGTCTTCTAAGAGGATGTGGGAAGATAAGGGAAGCCAAAGCTAAGATCTACACCAACCCCGATGCTATGCCTAAGTATTTTAGAGCAAGACCAGTTCCATACTCACTTTTGGAAAACGTAGAGTTGGAACTGGAATGCCTGGAAAAGCTGGACATAATAAAACCCATACAATTCGCAGAGTGGGCTACACCTGCTGTTCCTGTCCTTAAGCCAGATAAGTCGGTCTGACTTTGTGGAGACTATAAGCTTTCTGTCAGTCGGGTTTCTAAACTTGACAGACAGGCATGCCCCGGATTGAAGTACTGTACGCCAGGTTAACTGGGGGGCCAAACACTTTCAAAGTCAGTCATGAGCCATACGTATCTCCAAC
Source organism: Mustelus asterias (assembly GCF_964213995.1). Lineage (NCBI taxonomy): Eukaryota > Metazoa > Chordata > Chondrichthyes > Carcharhiniformes > Triakidae > Mustelus > Mustelus asterias. The sequence continues at coordinate 68,076,145 of NC_135821.1, read as the reverse complement.
TTACATTGGACGAACCTTCCTGAAAGTACATAATAATTAATGCACACAAAGCCCTTCAGGATCCTTTCTGCAAGTGCCATTTTAAATGGGTCATGGGCAATATATTCCAGGGTTATCGTAGGTAGCGGTGTACCTGGGTGGTGTCTTGGTCACGGGAACTTCAGAACGTGAACATGAACCGAGCAAACCTGGAAGTGGACTTACAGCGATTTTCAGAGGCCTGGGTATGCCTGAAAGGGAAAAATGTGTCTTCCAAGCAAGTGCTGTGACCTATTTGGGCTATTGGATACATGGAAAGAGTCTTCATCCGGTGGAGGACAAACTGAGGACCATTATGGAGACGCCAACTCCAAGGAATCCCATGGAATTGGAACCCTTCCTGGGGTTAGTGGACTATTATTTAGGAAGTTTATTACTAATTTAGCTTCTTTGCTGACCCCCTTGCGAGCCCTACTATGGAAACATCAGAGGTGGTCTTGGGGGGGCGCTGCAGCTGGAGGCTTTCAACATCGTTAAACAGCAGCTTTTGTCCTCAAGTTTATTGGCCCATTTTGACTCAAAAAGGACCTCATCCTGCAATGCTTCTCCTCATGGGGTTGTGGCAGCACTGGTTCATCGCTGGAGAGATGGGAGCGAGAAGCCTATTGCATATGCATCTAGGACCCTCTCGGACGCTGAGCGGAGGTATTCCCAGACCGTAAAAGAAGGGTTGGCAGTAGTCTTCAGCATTAGAAAATTCCATCAGTACATCTAGGGTAGATGCTTCATCATAATTACTGATCATGAACCATTGCTGGGGCTTTGTAAAGAAGACAAGGCAATACCCCTATAGCTTCCGCTCTGATACAGCATTGGGCCTTGTTACTGGCAGCTTATCAATACCTCTTAGAACACTCCCCCGGGACCGCAGATGCACCGCGCCACCTGCCGTTGCCCAGAAGCCCGGCCCCACCACCAGCTGTGGAAGAGGTCGTGTGGAGGAGTTCAATTTTTTGGACACCTTGCCGGTATCCACGGAGGCAAATCAAGGACTGGACACTAAAGGACCCAGTCTTGTCTAAATTAAAAAACATAATACTGCACAAGGGATTCAGAGGATAGCCCTCAGATGAAGTAAAGCACGACTGGACGAAGAAAGATGAGCTATTTGTTGAGGATGGCATCATCCTCTGGGGCTCCCGCGTAGTTGTCCCTCTCGAAGGGCGTTGCCCGATACTTTTGGAATTATACCATTGCCACCCTGGGATTTCAAAGTTGAAAGTGGTAGCCGGAAGCCACGTATGGTGGAGAGGTTCAAAAGCAGCTGGTTCCACTCAGGCTGGCTGTCGATACACTTGGGACTGATTGGAAGGCGCTCAGAACTCACTGTAAATTGTTGGTGATCGCAGTAAGGAGTCTAACAACACCAGGTTAAAGTCCAACAGGTTTATTTGGTAGCAAACGCCACTAGCTTTCGGAGCGCTGCTCCTTCGTCAGATGGACTGGAAATCTGCTCTCAATTGTAGGTGATGGCAGACCGGCCTCAGTAAGATTTTTACAAGCACAGTATAAGGGTACAGATGCCAATATTCTCCTACTACCATTCCTCTTAAACTAAAAACACATGAAGCTCGGTCACTTTAGAAACACCATCTCAACTTGATTCACATTACAGCCTTCCTAACTGTGCATTACTTCCAGTCATGTGCATCCAAATATGACTTCCTTTCTCATTTCAGGAAGCTATGCAAATTGTCTTGATATGTAGCATTGTTTGTAATGTACAGCATATTGCACTCAATGTTCAGTACATAGCCTGACTATAGAGACAAGAATAAATTGGATGGTATATCGCTCCATGAGTATTACTACTAATGTAGTTCAAGAATATTATTTGCAGTGTTGTCATGTCAGATGCATAGCGGAGTGTACATTCTACTGTGAAGGTTACAAGTGGCTGACCTGCATGGTCTGCTTTGAACCTTAAACATTTACATTGTATATAACCCCAGGAGGTCGCATTGCCATACCAATTAAGCCCATTCTGTTCCACAAAATAAGGTTCTGCAGTCAATGGAAAAGATACATAATAAACCCTCTGCTTAATTGTAAAATATCAGCGAAACTACACATTGATGCATAAGTATATATTAGGAAATCAGTAACAAGTTATGTTACGCTTTATTAAAAGTGAATTCATGTTCAAAATACATGTACCGAATTAAATAAGATGCAAATACAGGAACGTTTTAAAGTTTATTTATTAGTGTCACAAGTAAGCTTACGTTAACACTGCAATGAAGTTACTGTGAAAATCCCCTGGTTGCCACACACCAGCACCTGTTCGGGTACACTGAGGGAGAATTTAGCACGGCCAATGCACCCTAACCAGCATGCCTTTCGGGCTGTGGGAGGAAACCGGAGCACCCGGAGGAAATTCACGCAGACACAGGGAGACTCCACACAGACTGTAAACCCAAGCCGGGATCCGAACCTGGATCCCTGGTGCTGTGAGGCAGCAGTGCTAACCACTGTGCCACTGTGCTGCCCCTAAATGCATTTTGATAACACACTTCTCTCATACATCCAGTTTTCTGATGTTTACGATTAAATCAGCTACAAGCAGTCTTAAGTTGGTATTTAGCCTGATTTTAACTTTAATATTTTTGGGTTTTTGTTTTAAACCTCTGATCTGATAGCAGAGACATGAATAAAGGACAAAGTTGCATAAACGTCCCTCTGCTATTGTCTCTGATCTCCCAACTTCAGTACACCTATCACTAATCATTCTGCCACATTGTCTGGGAATTCCGAATAACCCCTGTAATGCCATGCAACCTGGGCAAAAACCTCTTTAAATTATTAATTTTGCCCTTTGCGACAACTGATAGGACCTCTGGTCTTTATCAGGCTCCTCCTCTTAAAAGCAAGAACTCAGAAATAAAACAAACAAGCTGTGATACTCATACTACATATAGCCATAATCACTGTGGTTTTCTGTTTAGTTTGCTAAGCTCCGCTGACTGTTGTATATTTTAAGTGTGTCTTTTGCTGCAGTGTTTGACCCCACTGTACAATCCTGTCGCTCGAATTCTCTTGATTTTTCAAAGCTTTTGTCTGTTATTAGTTTGCTGTCACTTGTCATCTATGCTGCGGAGACTGTGCTTTGCTACCAGTTAGGCCCTGGTTTCATACTGACGGTTCAATAAAATGCGGCTTACAGAGCTCGCTACCCGTCTCCAGCCGTCTAACTGGATCGTGTGTACCTGCCAGCTATGAGCATAAACCTAGTTGTGCAGCAATCCTTCAACTATTGGCACTCTGAATCAGCTTTCATGCTTACTACACTTGGCACTCCAACAGGATGCGTACCAGGCCGACCCTGCCCTCAAGCTTATTGTACGCAGTAGGAAGAAGCAATTGGGAGCAAGAAAAGCAGGATGCTGATAACAACTGCAACTTGCACAATTTGCCTTCCAAAAATCAGCACCATGTTAGATCTATTTCCGGAGGATTAAAGTGGGAATAAATTTTTAATTAACTATCCCATAGATAAGATTCCTCCAATTTTATTTTCTCCCAACTTGAAACCTGCTTCCTAATGATAAATCCAATTTAAGAGATATGGGGAGCAGGCAAGAGGAGGCGATGGCCGAGTGGTATTATTGCTGGCCTATTAATCCAGAAACTCAGCTAATGTTCTGGGGAGCCGGGTTCGAACCCTGCCACGGCAGATGGTGGAATTTGAATTCAATTTTTAAAAATCTGGAATTGAGAATCTACTGGTGACTGTGAAACCATTGTCGGAAAAAAACATCTGGTTTCACTAATGTCCTTTAGGGAAGGAAATCTGCCGCCCTTGTCTGGTCTGGCCTACATGTGGCTCCAGACCCACGTCAATGTGGTTGACTCTCAACTGCCCCCTGAAGTGGCCTAGCGAGCCACTCAGTTCAAGGGCAATTAGGGATGGGCTGTAAATGCTGGCCCAGCCAGCGACATCTATGTCCCACAAATGAATAAGAAAAAGGGCAGGAAAGTGGAGTTGTCTCCCTTCCAGTCACGATTGTATTGAATATCTCGATGGATACTTTCTTCTGTTCTTGTATTTAATAGTTTCCCTGAAATAGGTTTGATTTTTTAAATGTATCCATTCTTGGGATGTGATTGCCACTGGCGAGACCAGCATTTATTGCCCATCCCTAACTGCCCTTGCAAAGGTGGCGGTGAGCCGCCTTTCTTGAATCACTACAGTCTATGTAGTGTAGGTACACCGTCTGTGCTGTTGGGGAGGGAGCTCTGGGATTTTAACCCCACAATAGTGAAGGAACGGTGACATATTTCCAAGTGAGGGTGGTGTGCGACTTGAAGGGGAACTTGCAAGCAGTGGTATTCCTATGTCCTTGTGTGTTCCTGCTGCCCTTGTCCTTCTAGGTGGTAGACGTTGCAGGTTTGAAAGGTGTTGAGGAAGGAGCCTTGGTGAGTTGCTGCAGTGCACCTGGTACACACTGCTGCCACTGTGCGTAAGTAGTGGAGGAAATGAATGTTTAAGGTGGTGGATGGAGTGGCGATCAAGTGGGCTGTTTTGTCCTGGGCCTCATTCAGTTTCTTGAGTGTTGTTGGAGCTGCACTCATCCAGGAAAGTGGAGAGTATTCCATCACCCTCCTGACTCGTGCCTTATAAATGGTGGACAGGCTTTGGCGAGTCAGGTGGTGTAACCTTTATGGGGTGTTCATGGCAGAATCTCCAGTCTCTGACCTGCTTTGGTAGCCACAATATTTATGTGGCTGTTCCAGTTCAGTTTCTGGTCATTGGTAACCCCAGGGTGTTGATGGTGGAGGATTCAGTGATGGTAATGCCATTGAATTAAAAGGAGAGGGTGGATGCCCATGGATTCACACAAACTTATCATTTCTTTACACTGTTAATCCAACTTTCTGTTTGCCCTCAGCGCAGTTGAACATTCATTAAATAAAATATAACCAATTCAACAACTCTGTTTAAGTATTTTTTCCTTTACTTTGTTTTAAAGGTCAGACAAATAGTTGGCAGGGAACACATTTAAAGCACCCGAGACTTGTATAATAAGTGCAATGGACTTACTTACTGCTGCCTGAAATGGGTGCATTTTTACCTCATTAAAGTGGCTCTTAGGATTTGGTAGGGGACAGAAGGAGTTTAATAACATATTTTCCTAACTAATGAGCCTCAAAAGGCTTTTAGGGTTCTTAATCCGTTTAGCAATGGTAGAATTACAGTAAAGTTCCTGATCTGAATGGTTAGTGAGCTTATATTTTCTCCTCAGTTTCAACCATCTGTTCTGAAAATGCCCTTGTTTGTGAGATTTATTGAATGCTTTTGGTCTTCATGTGACTTTGATGCTAATTCACCCTTTTGATTCATTGAAACGACTAACGTGTTTGTGCTTGAGCAGAAATATTGTCACGTGATTTACCCTCGAGGCTGGCAGGTGAGGCTGTCCAAATCTTGCTAGTTCATCATGTATTTAGTCATAGGATTATTAAATCCCTACTGTGCAGAAGAGGCCATTCAGCCCATCAAACTCCCTGACAGAGTACCGTACCCTAGGCCCTCTGCTCCACCCTATCTCCGTAACCCCACACATTTCCCATGTCTAATCCCCCTGACCGACACATCTTGGGACACGAAGGAGCAATTTAGCATGGCCAATCCACCTAACCTGCGCATCTGGGCGGCAAGGTGGCACAGTGGTTAGCACTGCTGCCTCACAGCGCCAGAGACCTGGGTTCAATTCCCGGCTTAGGCCACTGTCTGTGTGGAGTTTGCACATTCTCCCCGTATCTGCGTGGGTTTCCTCCGGGTGCTCTGGTTTCCTCCCACAGACAAAGATGTGCGGGTTAGGTTGATTGGCCGTGCTAAATTGCCACTTAGTGTCAAGGGGACTAGCAGGTTAAATACGTGGGGCTATGGAGATAGGGGCTGGGTGGGATTGTGGTCGGTGCAGACTTGAAGGGCCGAATGGCCTCCTTCTGCACTGTAGGGATTCTATGATTCTATTCTATGATAATCGTTGGACTGTGAGAGGAAACCGGAGCACCCGGAGGAATCCCACGCAGACACGGGGAGAACGTGCAAGCTCCACACAGACAGTGACCCAAGGCCGGAATCGAACCCGTGTCCCTTGCGCTGCAAAGCCATCGTGCTGCACTGAATGCGGATGGGGTTTGTGCTATGTCCATTATACTTAGGTAATATAAAGACCTGGATTTTGGGGTTGTAATGAGAGCAAAACTGTCAGCGTTACCGCCTCATTACTGACAGTAATGTCTGGCAATCCAGAAGTTTCTGTCAGCGAATCCCTGCTCCTCCACATGGTGTACTGCTGCTGTCCCCTCAGGCTTAGAAGTCACTTAAATTGACATGAATTCAACCTATTAAAAAACATGTAAAATTTATGCCTTGTTGAAGATGTATCTGAGTGTTTTAACATCGTGATAAGTCATGACTGCTTATGAACAACCCCTTTGGCTCTGAAAGACTAACTTAATATTTGTGGGATGAAGAATTTCTCCATGATGATAAAATTCCATGGGTGGGATTTACTGGCCGCGCTTGCCCGGAAAATCCCACCGGAGGTCAACGGACATTTGCCCCCCGTCCGCTACAATTCCCGTGGCGAGCGGGACGGGAAATTTTCCTCCTGCCAAGAGTTTTTGGTACGATAATAAAACATTTTTAAATGTATTTTTAATTATATTTCACCAATATTTTATATTTCCCAATCTCAATCTCACTGTCTGCAAAATTATTAAAAGTCAAAGATAATCTATCCATTTTATTTCCTGGTTTACTGTTGGTGAGAATTCTTCAATGTGATTGGCTGCTTGGTTTGCTTGATGACAGCGCTCTTTCTGGACACCAGAGCTCCCCCTAAATTGGTGCCAGACTGAGATTAGTGTTGGGGAAGGTGAAACCCAAGCGACAGAGGTCGCTGGGTCTGTGTGAGCGGCTTTCTTCAAGGATAGCGGCGAGCACTGTTACTTCACCGCTGACCGTCCAAACCTGGGCCAATGGAGTGAAAGGGATGGGGGGTAGGGGGAGGCATTGCAATCGGGCTTGAATAGAGAATAACTGAGTATAAATAGTAACTGTGTTGCTGGGTGACATGTTGTATGCCACATACTGCTGAGAAGCCAAACCAATTGTTGACCCGAAAAGTGGGAGGGTGGAGGGGAGAAACTGTAACTGTTTGCATCTGTCCAGCCATCCAAATTGTGTATCCCTTGAGACAAAGGCAAACCAATTCTCTGCCTCACTGATTGAGAACCATTTAAGTTTGGAAGTTACTTTCTTTGACGTTAGTGTGTGAATTGATTGTACCAGGATTCTCAGTTGGCCATTTTAATCGAACTGTTCATAGAAATCATAGAAACCCTACAGTGCAGAAGGAGGCCATTCGGCCCATCGAGTCTGCACCGACCACAATCCCACCCAGGCCCTACCCCCACATATTTTACCCGCTAATCCCTCTAACCTACACATCCCAGGACTCTAAGGGGCAATTTTTTAACCTGGCCAATCAACCTAACCCGCACATCTTTGGACTGTGGGAGGAAACCGGAGCACCCGGAGGAAACCCACGCAGACACGAGGAGAATGTGCAAACTCCACACAGACAGTGACCCGAGCCGGGAATCGAACCCGGGACCCTGGAGCTGTGAAGCAGCAGTGCTAACCACTGTGCTACCGTGCCGCCACTGTTGGAATAGAAGAATCCATAGAATAGAAGCCCTACGGCGCAGAAGGAGGCCATTCAGCCCATCGAGTCTGCACCGATTCTCTGACAGAGTATCTTACCCAGGCCCTCTGCCCCACCCTGTCTCTGTAACCCCACATGGCTAATCCCCCTAATCTACACATCCTGGGATACTAATGGACCATTTGCCATTGCCAATCCACCTAGCCTGCACATCTTTGGATTGTGGGAGGAAACCCGCGCAGACATGGGAAGAATGTGTACACTCCACACAGCCAATCACCCGTGGCCGGATTCGAACCCGGGTCCCTGGCACTGTGAGGCAGCAGTGCTAACCACTGGGCCACCCAGATGACGATGATCTTGCATCAAGTGAAACTTTAAATGCTACTAGGTGGGGACTGAGTTCATCTCTGTTGCATCGGTGCAATGGTGATTTCGAGATGCTCAGCTGTTATGATCCTCCTTTTCTCAGTATTAACATTAATCCACGACAAATGATTTTATTCCCTCTTACCGTGCTATTGTCTTCATGCAGTCGGTATTATTTTTGATAATGCAGCACCCCAGGAGGATTTGTCTTCAGGATTGTGGCATTAGCAGGAGCATCATTTTGTGGGTAAATCTGATTGACCCATCATCATTTCAGCACCAAAAGGTAACTTGCAATTCAAAGTGCTGTGGCACAGTGGTTAGCACTGCTGCCTCACAGCACCAGGGACCCCGGTTCGATTCCCAGCCTCGGGTCACAGTCTGTGTGGAGTTTGCACGTTCTCCCCATGGGTTTCCTCCGGGTGCTCCGGTTTCCTCCCACAGTCCGAATGACTTGCTGGTTAAGTGCATTGGCCATGCTAAATTGTCCCTCAGTGTACCCAAACAGGAGTGTGGTGACTGGGGGATTTTCACAGTAACTTCACTAATGTTAGCCTACTCGTGACACCAGTAAATAAACTTAAACTCGATCTCAGTAACCCCTCAGCTAAATCTTTCAAAATTAAGTTAGAATTTCGATACGTTTGGGGCAGAAAGAAAATGTTTCAATCCCTTCATCATTCTCCAAAATATACAAGCACCCAACTTCTATTTTATTCTTTCTGGTTGTGTCGAGGCTCATACCTCAGGAACACATGCCGTTCGCCGCCACAGTGCTTACACTGCGCCGTATATGTTTGTAATAAAATAGGACATGAAGAACTGTCTGCCATTCAAGGCTTAAAAAAAACCTCAGGGTTTGACGAGGTAAGTTTGTTTTTCTAGCCTCATATTCATTTGTGTTACTGCAGGCAGTCACCCAGAATTTCCACCAGCCAGCTTGGAAAACAAATTAGATCCGAATCATCTAGTCTCCAGTATATAGCTCGACAGGATATGACACATGGCATCCTGTGCGCAACATCAGAGCACAGCTACAGAGCGACAGGACATTAGTGTTCAAACCATTAGCCATGGCTCAGTGGAAAACACACTCGCCTCGGAGTCAAAAGGGGCTGTGGAATAAAGCCCTGTTGCAGAGACATCAGTACAGAACGTCTCCAGGCACTTCAGTGCAGTGTAATATGAGTCATCATAGTCCCAGAAGCCTCCCCCACTCCCCACCCCTTTTTGAGAGAGAGAGAGCTGACTGATGACGATTTAGAAATATAGAAAATGGAAGCAGGAATAGGCCATTCCAGCTTCTCCACATTCATTATGATCATCATTAAAATCCTGCCCCCCACCCCTCCCCCCCATAACTCTTGGTCCCCAAGAGCTATATCTAATTTCTTCTTGAAATCACACAATGTTTTGCCCTCAACTTCTTTCTGTGGTAGTGAATTCCACACGTTCACCATCCTCTGGGTCACCACATCTCAGGCGAGGGGCAAGGTTGAGGAGGCAGAGCGGCACGGTGGCGCATGGGTTAGCACTGCTGCCTCACAGCGCCCGGGACCCGGGTTCAAATCCGGCTTAGGTCACCCTCTGTGTGGAGTTTGCACGTTCTCCCCGTGTCTGCGTGGGTGCTCCGGTTTCCTCCAACAGTCAAACGATATGCGGGTTTGGTGGATTGGCCATGCTAAATTGTCCCTTAGTGTCAGGGGGACGAGCTCGGGTAAATGCATGGGGTCATGGGGATAGGCCCTGGATGGGACTGTGGCCGGTGCAGACTCGATGGGCCGAATGGCCTACTTTTGCGATGTAGGATTCTATGATTCATGGGTAATCTCAGCCTGTGCGGGAATTGAGCTCACGCTGTTGGCATCGCTGTGATCGCAAAGCAGCCAACTGAGCTAACCGACCCCCATGCTGCGACAGTGCTGGGTGTTGGAGGTGATGTCTTTCAGATAAGACATTAAAATGAAGCCTGTATCTGCCCTTTCATGCAAAAGAAGCCATGGCATAGGGAAATTACCCGCTGAAGCCCTTTCCAACATTTATCCAGAAACAACACCCAAAAGACAGACGATCTGATCATTTAGTTTGTGGCTGAGTATGAATTGGCTGCTGTGTTTCCCGATATTACAAACTGTGCTAACACTGCAGAAGTGTTTCATTAACTGTGAAGCATTTCTGGATATCTTGAGATCACTGAAAACACTGGAAGTTTCTCTTTCTTTTATCCTCTCCACTTCTTGCTCTGATTTCTCTCAATATTAACTTGCCTCAAAGTTGAAGGAAAAGCTATGATGTGGAGATGCCGGCGTTGGACTGGGGTAAACACAGTAAGGAGTCTAACAACGCCAGGTTAAAGTCCAACAGGTTTATTTGGTAGCAAATGCCACTAGCTTTCAGAGCGTGCTGCTCCTTCGTCAGGTGGAGTGGGAGATGTGCTCACAAAGCAGGGCATCTGTATGTCTCTGTGTGCCCTGTTTGTGAGCACATCTCCCACTCCACCTGACGAAGGAGCAGCGCGCTCCGAAAGCTAGTGGCATTTGCTACCAAATAAACCTGTTGGACTTTAACCTGGTGTTGTTAAACTTCTTACAAGGAAAAGCTAGCCCAGAGTGTGGGCACTTCTAAAAGTTTATTAAAGTTAATTTATTAGGCTTACATTAACACTGCAATGAAGATACTGTGAAATTCCCCTGGTCGCCACACTCCGGTACCTGTTTGGGTACACTGAGGGATACCCTGCACATCCTTGAACTGTAGGAGGAAACCGGAGCACCCGGAGGAAACACACGCAGGCACAAGGAGAAAGTGCAAACTCCACACAGACAGTGACCCAAGCCGGGAATTGAACCCAGGTCTCTGGCGCTGTGAGGCAGTAAGAAGTCTCGCAACACCAGGATAAAATCCAACAGGTTTATTTGGGTAGCACAAGCTTTCGGAGTGTCGCTCCTTCTTCAGGTGAATGAGGAGTTGTGTTCACAAACAGGGCATATATAGACACAAACTCAATTTACAAGATAAAAAACTTGATGTCTATATCGATATGCGCGATATTCTTGGAGATCCTCTCCACTTGGAGCCGGCAGTTTGCGGTGTCGATGGTAGTCATGATGTGGAGATGCCGGCGTTGGACTGGGGTGGGCACAGTAAGAGGTCTCACAACACCAGGTTAAAGTCCAACAGGTTTATCTGGTAGCACAAGCTTTCGGATTGTCACTCCTTCTTCAGGTGAGTGAGGAGTTGTGTTTACAAACAGGGCATAGCAGTGCTAACCACTGTGCCACCGTGCCGCCCAGCAGATTCTCCAGCAGATTCAATAGCCCAAGTTGCTTTCTTGTCCACTTTGAAGCAACCAACTCCTCAGTGTTGTACATCGAGGCCTGAGCACAGAACAGCGTCAACTCAGTAGTATTTATTTTCAAATGCTACCAATCTATAATATTGATCAGGAATTCTCACAGTGACCAAGCACGGTTAGACCCCTCATCGTAAGGGGTAAATTCTTCACTGATTAGTCTTTCCTGTAGCTCCAACACAATGTTTTTTTTTCTCTGTTGGAGGGCTGGCTTCCTGCCAAATATTGACACATGCTCCGAGAGTTCCTCTTTCCTAACTTCCAAAAGACAATATCAGCTGCTCCGTGGAAAACAGCACTCTGCAGCTTAGCGACTGTTTTGGAAAAACAAGAGTCCAGAATTCCTGAGATGCTGCGTTGGTGGTGCATGGCGGACTGCAGATGGAGAGAAATCTGATGATCTCATGGACTCCTTGGAATATTGACATTGATTCGGTCGATTGACCATGCTAAATTGACCCTTAATGTCAGGGGAGATTTGCAGGGTAAATATATGTGGGGCTACGGGGATAGGAGCTGGGTGGGATTGTTGTCAGTGTAGGCTCGATGGGCCAAATTGTCTCCTTCTGCACTGTACGGATTCTATGGTTCCATTCTATGGAATCCCAGTACATTTAATTGAAAATCCTTGGCTTCATTTTCAAACTCATCCTTGGCTTTGCCCTGTGTCATGTCTGCAGTTCCCTCCAACATTGAATTCTCTTCTACACTTGACCTCCTCATGGTCCCTCAACCTTGAGCACCATCACTGGTGTCCAAGTCTAATCCCTGGAACTCCCTCCTTCTCTATCCAACTTTAAAACCTTCTCAAAACTCAAGTGTCGTACTAAGTGTTTGATTTCATTTCTATCATTTATTTTTTCTCTCTTAACTTTCCAACAGGTAAAACACAACTGGGGGTAAGCACAACGGAGGCACTGTACGGCTGTTATTGAGTAAAATTTGAAGATTGAATTCAGCTTCCACATGATGGCGGCATTTTGTTTTCTCTCTCTCTCTGCCTACCACCACCCCCCCCCACCCCCACCCCCTCCTCACCCCCACCCCTGCAGTTCGCCATAGGCATTACTATGTGGTCTGGCTCAGAAAATGCTGCCCATTCTCTGGTTGCCCACCCCAATGCTTGTTCCTTTTGTATGAGCCAAAACAGTGGAATGTTGCTGACGGTTTCTCTGGCTGGTCTGAGTGCCCAAGCCACCGCTGTTTTTAACCAAAGCCTGCCCACGTTGCCTTTCAACCAATGGAACCGGAGGAAACAGTTAAGAGCAGGAACCCTAGCCGATTTCCCTTTCTCTACCAGGTGAGACCAGCAGGCCCCAGAACAGATGAAGGAACCTTTGTCTCGCGAAACCCAGCCTCCCGCCCTCCAGATTGGCTGAGGAATTGAAGGAAGCCACAGGATTACATTTGTCCAGAATCTTGGAATGCTTCGGTGTTTATGTTGGGCTTAGTTCATCTTAGTTCATCAGATGGGCAACCTGCTATATCCACCACAGTATTCCTGGGAGAGGAAAGTGCTTGGCTATTTGAATCAGACTGTGTACCAGCCTGTTTTGAAACACATTGTTTTAACAAACTGGCTCTTGGCCAGTTTTCGGTAATGGGAGATTTTATGTGGGTCGACATGGGATGAACAGATCCTGCATAGTTTAGACTCACAGCAGCAAGTTTGCTGCAAACAGCTGGAGTTAGAACAAGTGGAGATTTGTATCTATGTATACAAGAGTCTTTTGAAATAACATAACAGGGTTTATTTGATAGATGCAGTGCAGCAGCAAATCTAACTGGAGAACAGTCATGCAATGTACCTTTATTTTAATTTTATATTACTTGACCTGAGGTTTAATATGACCGATGGAGGACTTTGTATTTTCTAGTCAATAATAGTAAAAATAGGGAGAGATGTGAGTCATAGGCGGCACGGTGGCACAGTGGTTAGCGCTGCTGCCTCACAGCGCCAGGGACCCGGGTTCGATTCCTGCCTTGGGTCACTGTCTGTGTGGAATCTACACGTTCTCCCCGTGTCTCTGTGGGTTTTCCTCCGAGTGCCCCAGTTTCCTCTCACAGTCTGAAAGACGTGCTGGTTAGATGCATTGGCCGTGCTAAATTCTCCTTCAGTGTACCCGAACAGGCGCCGGAGTATAGCGACTAGGGGATTTTCACGGTAACTTAATTGCAGCGTTAATGTAAGCCTACTTGTGACACTAATAAATAAACTTAAAAAAAAACTCAGTATCAACTGTTTTAAACCACTGGACAAAGTTATAGGCTGGAATTCTCCAGTCTTGCATGTCCCTGCCAGCGAGAGCAAAGGATTTGGCGCTCGGCCAAATCTCCATCCACTGCAGTGGGACCGGAGAATCCCAGCCGCGGGTGAGGTCGGAGAATTCCGGCCATAATCTGTGTTCAGGTTACCATTTACTGTAATGGGTTTCATCCGAAGTGGAGCCAGTTTCATCAGAAGGACAGATTAAGGAAATCGGAGTATCGAGTATAAAAGTTGGAGTGTTATGGTAAGGTTATATAAGGCATTGGTGAGGCCGAATTTAGAGTATTGTGTACAGTTTTGGTCACTTAGTTACAGGAAGGATGTAAATAAGGTTGAAAGAGTGCAGAGAAGGTTCACAAGGATGTTGCCGGGACTTGAGAAGCTGAGTTACAGACAGAGATTGAATAGGTTGGGACTTTATTCCCTGGAGCGCAGAAGAATGAGGGGAGAGTTGATAGAGATGTACAAAATTATGATGGGTATAGCTAGAGTGAATGCAAGCAGGCTTTTTCCGCTGAGGCTAGGGGAGAAAAAAACCAGAGGGCATGGGTTAAGGGTGAAAGGAGAAAAGTTTAAAGGGAATATTAGGGGGGGCTTCTTCACGCAGAGAGTGGTGGGAGTTTGGAATGAGCTGCCAGATAAAGTGGTAAATGCTGGGTCACTTTTAACATTTAAGAAAAACTTGGACGGGTTCATGGATGAGAGGGGTGTGGAGGGATATGGTCCAAGTGCAGGTCAGTGGGACTAGGCAAAAAATGGTTTGGCACAGACAAGAAGGGCCAAAGGGCCTGTTTCTGAGCTGTAATTTTCTATGGTTCTATTTTCTAGGTGTGAGTTGGCCATCACATTTTCCCTGACGCAACATCTGCAAATTAATGTCTTCAAACCTGATCCAGTGACCCCCAGTTAAAATGCAGCTGGAATCACAGCACTTCAGAGAGCACGCTGAATGAACTGGGTGGAGGAGAGAGGGGAAGGGGGGTGGGGGGGGGGGGGGGGGGGGGATGGGGACTGGGTGGGGGGTGGTCGCTGCGGGGCCCAGTGAGTCATGGAGGCTGCAGCTCGTAAAGACTTGGAACTTACACAGCAACGATACGAATATAGCTCTGCAGGAAAGCCATAGTAAACTGTCAACCACACCCTCAACTCAAATTTCTAGACAGGATGTCTCAGCAGCTGGATGAGCTGTACTGAAAAAAGTGAATAGGTGACAAGATTGCTGAATTCATGGCAGAAGCAACTTGTCCAGGGTTGAGTAAGATTGAGAAGCATTATGAGACATGTGATATCATAGAATCAGAGAATCCCTACAGTGCAGAAGGAGGCCATTCAGCCCATTGAGTCTGCACCAACTCTCTGACAGAGCCTCTTATCCCGTAACCTCACGCACGTACCCCACCAATCCCCCTAACCCAACACATCTTGGGGCACTAAGGGACAACTTAGCATGGCCAATTCACCTAACCCGCACGTCTTTCGGACTGTGAGAGGAAACCGGAGCACCCGGAGGAAACCCATGCAGACACGGGGAGAACATACAAACTCCACGCAGACAGGCTGCGAAGACCGAGATTGAACCCAGATCCTGGGACTGTGCCACTGTGCCGCCTCATATTCTTAGCTTTCAAGATGTGGGCCTGAATTCTCAGGCCGTTGACGCCGGCAGGATTCTTTGGCAGTGGGTTTATCTAATGCAACGAGGCAATGCAGACAGTGAGAGAGGGGCTGGTTGTTTTCACCTACAAGGTTTTATCTCTACAGAATGTCAGCCACAATCTGGCATCTAGTGCCCTAGGGATGTCCAACTTTCATTCATCTCTGAAGAATTGCGAAAGACCGTGCAAGGGCTGCAACTCAAAAAAGACTGAGACTAACGCAATTTGTTTTGCCTTTTGTTATATCACTAATAACATAAGTGCATAGCTTGTCTCTAGAATTCTTATTTTCCTGTCTTTGTGCGTTTGAGGGAGAGAATGTTTTGTTTCATTTACATTTCTCTGTGTTGTGCGGGTAAATGTTTATCTTTTCTTCAGATATAAGCTTACCAGTGAGCCTGTGTTGTGTCTCTTATTAAAAATAACAACGCTAAAAGAGTTTTAAAACATTCCCCCTGAAAGACACATTTTGTTGCGGACATCGATGGGTGGGGGAAAGCTACCCCCACCCTTTCCCATCTCTCGGCTATCCGTAACAACACTTTTCTTACATAGAAACATAGAACATAGAACAGTACAGCACAGAACAGGCCCTTCGGCCCACAATGTTGTGCCGAGCTTTATCTGAAACCAAGATCAAGCTATCCCACTCCCTATCATCCTGGTGTGCTCCATGTGCCTATCCAATAACCGCTTAAATGTTCCTAAAGTGTCTGACTCCACTATCACTGCAGGCAGTCCATTCCACACCCCAACTACTCTCTGCGTAAAGAACCTACCTCTGATATCCTTCCTATATCTCCCACCATGAACCCTATAGTTATGCCCCCTTGTAATAGCTCCATCCACCCGAGGAAATAGTCTTTGAACGTTCACTCTATCTAGCCCCTTCATCATTTTATAAACCTCTATTAAGTCTCCCCTCAGCCTCCTCCGCTCCAGAGAGAACAGCCCTAGCTCCCTCAACCTTTCCTCATAAGACCTACCCTCCAAACCAGGCAGCATCCTGGTAAATCTCCTCTGCACTCTTTCCAGCGCTTCCACATCCTTCTTATAGTGAGGTGACCAGAACTGCACACAATATTCCAAATGTGGTCTCACCAAGGTCCTGTACAGTTGCAGCATAACCCCACGGCTCTTAAACTCCAACCCCCTGTTAATAAAAGCTAACACACTATAGGCCTTCTTCACAGCTCTATCCACTTGAGTGGCCATTGAATCAGCCATTTTGTCCCTGACTTTGTTTATACTGTGAGTATCTTAAACAAAGGAGCGGGATTGTACCAGTTCTTCCTGCCGGCGGGAACTTCTCCTCCAGCTGCAGACGTCCCCTCCCCCGCAGTGGATTCCCTGGCCCTGGTGTGGGTGAGACACACGGGAACACCGTAGACTTCAGCAGGAGCAGAAAGTCCCACCGGTGGCCAATAGCGAGCAGCCTCCCCCACCGGAAAACACGCCGCGGGAGGGCTATAAAATCCCAGCCAGAATGGTTATGTGGATTTTCAAGGCTTTGTCTAAGTTAGAGGAATTAATGATGTACGTGAAACCTAAGCACCTGATGAGAAAATGGGAATTTCTACAAGGATGTAGGAAAGAGGGACCGGTGTAGTCTGTATGCCCCCTTGTGATGGCTCGCTCATTCAGCAAGATTGTGGTTTAACTTCCATCTCAACTCTGCCTTCCTGCTCCATCACGGGGGGGCGGCACGGTGGTACATTGGTTAACACAGCTGCCTCATAGCACCCAGGACCGGGTTCAATTCCGGCCTTGGGTGGCTATCTGTGTGGAGTTTGCACTTCATAGATTCATAGAATACTACAGTGCAGAAGGAAGCCATTCGCCCCATCGTGTCTGCATCCCCATAACCCCATGAATTTACCCGACCTAGTACCCCTGACACTAAAGGGACAATTTAGCATGGCCAATCCACCTAATCTTACTCACCTGATGAAGGGGCAATGCTCCGAAAGCTCGTGCTACCAAATAAACCTATTGGACTTTAACCTGGTGTTGTGAAACGACTTACTGTGCCCACCCCAGACCAACGACGGCAACTCCACATCTTGAAATATACTCAATAACTACAACCCATGCGATAGAGAATTAGTGAAGATCACCACTAAGACTGTCGTTCACCCTGATGCTCCAGAACCAATCCAAAGCCAATATTTGCCCCTCATCATTCTCCACAGCAATGACAATAGCACGTTTAAAGTTTATTTAAGGGTGTCACAAGTAGGCTTACATTAGCAGTGCAATGAAGTTACTGTGAAAATCCCCTAGTCGCCACACTCCGGTGCCTGTTCGGGTACACTGAGGGAGAATTTAGCACGGCCAATGGACCTAACAGCACGTCCAGAGAGGAAACTGGAGTAAAATCATAGAAATCATAGAAACCCTACAGTGCAGAAGGAGGCCATTCAGCCCATCGAGTCTGCACCGACCACAATCCCACCCAGGCCCTACCCCCACACATTTACCCGCTAATCCCTCTAACCTACACATCCCAGGACTCTAAGGGGCAATTTTTTTTTTAACCTGGCCAATCAACCTAACCCGCACATCTTTGGACTGTGGGAGGAAACCGGAGCACCCGGAGGAAACCCACGCAGACACGAGGAGAATGTGCAAACTCCACACAGACAGTGACCCGAGCCGGGAATCGAACCCAGGACCTTGGAGCTGTGAAGCAGCAGTGCTAACCACTGTGCTACCGTGCCGCCCCTGTGGGAGGAAACCGGAGCACCCGGAGGAAACCCACGCAGACACGGGGAGAACATGCAGACTCTGTACAGACAGTGACCCAAGCCAGGAATTGAACCCGGGTCCCTGGTGCTACGAGGCAGCAGTGCTAACCAACTGTGCCACATCAAGGAACAATGCCATTGTTCAGCAACATTCTATAGTCAGATTCTTCATCACCATATATAATTTTAATCATTATCTTCTCAGATATTATAGCAATTTTACAGCATATTAGGTTATTAATTACTTTAATTTAATGCCAAATTTTACAAATATAGAAATGGTTGAGTTAGAGTAGGCTAAAATCAAAATTAATTTAAAATTAAAATTTCCTCTAACCATTTAGAGATTGCATCCTTCAAGGAAGGGGGTGGCAGTGACTGTTATTGGCTGTAGAATTTTGTTTTCCTGCAGAGTTCATTCGTCCAGTTATTTTGCAGTGTTTCTATCGCATTTATTGCTGTTTGCAATTGTGGGCCATTTTCTCCACCATGCTGTGGCCGGTTTAAGGCTATATTTTAAACTGTGATACCAGACTTCTGCAGACAGGCAATTACTCATGCCTCTTCACTTGCTGGTTGCTGTGAGGAGCTGAGAAGATATGAGAACAGCAGAGCAATTACAGCTGAGGTTGTCATCCTTCAACTGCCCCGATCAAACTGCTTGCGTCCCTTGCTGAGGGTAGATCAGCCTTCATTGTCTGCATATCATTCGGCGGACATTCACAAACATTTACCATCTCCCTTCAGGAACATCGGAATAAGGAGCAGACGTAGGCAAACTCACCCCTTCGAGCCTGCTCCGCCATTCAATCAGAGCATGGCTGATTTCTCCCCGGTCTCAAATCCACCTCCCCACCTGTTCCCCATATCCCTTTAGCCCTTTCTCTATTAGAAATATAACCAGCTCCTTCTTGAAACCATTCAACGATCCAGACTCCATTGCGCTACGGGGCAGCGAGTTCCACAAATTCACCACCCTCTGCGAGAAGTAGTTTCTCCTCATCTCAGTTTTAAATCTACCGCCTCTCAACCTCTCCCTGTGACCTCTTGTTCAAGATTGCCCCATAAGAGGAAACATTTAGTCTACGTCTACTTTATCAATCCCTTTTAAAATTTTGTATACCTCGATCAGATCCCCTCTCGTCCTTCTGAACTCCAGCGAGTATAAACCCAAACTGTTTAATTTTTCCTCATAAGTCAACCCATTCATCCCCAGAATCAATCTGGTGAACCTCCTCTGAACTGCCTCCAATGCGAGGTAGAAATGGTCAAAAGTTTCAGGTTTTTAGGTGTCCAGATCACCAACAACCTGTCCTGTTCCCCCCCATGCCGACACTATAATTAAGAAAGCCCAACAACCCCTCTACTTTCTCAGAAGACTCGGGAAATTTGGCATGTCAGCTACGACTCTCACCAACTTTTACAGATGCACCATAGAAAGCATTCTTTCTGGTTGTACCACAGCTTGGTATGGGCTCCTGCTCTGCCCAAGACCACAAGGAACTACAAAAGTTTTTGAATATAGCCCAATCCATCACGCAAACCAGCCTCCCATCCATTGACTGTCTACACTTCCCACTGCCTCAGCAAGGCAGCCAGCATGATTAAGGACCCCATGTAGCCTGGACATTCTCTCTTCCACCTTCATCCGTCGGGAAAAAGATACAAAAGTCTGAGATCATGCACCAACTGACTCAAGAGCAGCTTCTTCCCTGCTGCCATCAGACTTTTGAATGGACCTACCTCGCATTAAGTTGATCTTTCTCTACAACCTAGCTATGACTGTAACGCTACATTCTGCACCCTCTTCTTTCCTTCTCTATGAACGATACGCTTTGTCTGTATAATGCACAAGAAACGATACTTTTCACTGTATACTATTACATGTGATAATAATAAATCAAATCAAATCAAATCAAAACCACATCCTTCCTGAAATAAGGAGATCAAAACAGGACACAAGACTCCGGATGTGGTCTCACCAACACCCTGTGCAACCTTCAGGCAGGTCCTGGAATAGAGATGGTTCTGCAAACATTTGTCAAGATAACCATAGCCTTGTAGTTCTGATAACTGCACTGGTTCAAACAGCAGCAAGGAAGTTATGCCGTTTATCAATTGCCCCATGAAAACATGCAGAAGAACAAAACAACTCTGTGTGTTTTCCATCTGATCAGGTTTCCTCAAAATGCATGGAGTTATTGATGGCATTACTTGAGTCCACAGAGTGCTTTGCCTCTCAATCCTGCAGCCTTGCCCTCCAATCTGGACTATGGACTATGGGTGCAATTTATGTCAATGAACGCCTTACAATCAGGTGACAAGCACGCTGTCTTCACATCAAGGTCATCGATATTGTCCCATTATTTGAAAGACAGAAAGTCTGGTTGATTGGCTATTTGAGAACCAAAGGATATTTTCCATGAATGAGAGAACAGTGATCTAAAGTCGTGACTGGAGCCATCAGAATTCTGGTCAAATTTACCCCACGGCAATGTTGAAGCAAAGGTTCGTTGCCTCACCAAGGTCACAAAGAATATTGCGGTCTTCTATTTATTACACAACTTCATCGTATCTAGAAGTATTACTGTGATGGAGAAAGAGAAGGGTTAGTGGCAGAGGGCATGAAGACTGAGATTAGAACATGGCTGCCTAATTCAGGTTGTAATCGGACATGTTAAGGCTGTTATCAACAAGACTTTTATGCAAGTGCCTGTTCCATCCAATGTGCAGCGAATGCCTACGATTGATCACTGAAGTAAACTCACCATTGCTCTTTGACCTAACTCAATTATCTTAGATGCCAATCCTTTCCTCTGTTGCTCTTATTCTGCCCATCCTGTGAACTGCGAAGGTGCTATTAAGCTAAAGTACACCCATTCTCTTTCTTGGTGCTTCTTACCTCTCCCTAAGGGATTCCTCGGAAGGGCTGGGCAGTGTGGTTGGCATTGAGGTGTCAATGCTTGCCTTTCTTGATGGAGGTGGCCCACAAGATAGCCCTGTGAGTGTTGGCACCATATCCAAACTGTCTGACCCTGTTACTCTGTGATTGCGCCAACATTTATGCCTGTTGCTAGGCACTTCCTTGGCTTGACCAGTGATGTGTGTGAAAACAGATCATTGGGTCCTCTCAAATGTCTCTGTCAGAGAGCTCTTTGCTATAGATAATCCTAGTGTGGTCTGCAGTTCAATTTGGCAATCAAACAATGCTTGACAATGGATCTAGTGGAATTTTCCATAGATAGTCCTGGATTTTGCAAGATGTTTGGAACACGTTCAGATACTATGAGTAATATTCAGGGTATGAGACATTATTCTGAGGTAAAACTATGAGGTTCCAAATTTGACACCTCATGTAACAAGCAAGTGTTTGCAATATGCTTGATGGTCCTCATGGTTAAGATTTCTCAGCAATGTTAGAAATATATTTCTGTGCCTTGAGCAAAGTTGCTCCTGCAGCAACATGTCATATGATTACATCAATTGGCATATGCCCATTTGATATCTGCTACACATAACAGGTGGCAGAGCGGAGGGACTGAGGAGGAATGAACAAAGAGCGTGCATTAGTGGGCATTACTGGGACTGTTTGAGGCAGAGGAAGAAGGCCCATGGATTCCTGGAAACAGTTAAGTTGAGGGCCTTGGACAGAGAGGGTTTAGGCAGGCCAGGAGGGGGTTCCTTGGTGGGGGGGGGGGGGGGGGGGGCAGTGGAAAGTGGGGGTGTGAGTTTAAGGCTGCGGGTGGGTAGGAGGGGGTTCAATCGCAGGGGTGCCCCCCACCCCTCGATCGGCAAAGGGCAACCCCAAAAATAGAACCCCCCTTCCTTCCTGCCCTTTGGGGAGATTATTTTAAAAATTGGCCTGCCCACTCCCGTCTGAGTGGCCACATAGGGAAACTGCCTCCCAGTTTTCTGGGCAGTGACAAGAGGCCGGGGGGGATGGGGGGGGGAATGAAGGGATAGCCTTCTGAGCAGCAGATGTCTGCCACAAGCTCTCACCTTCACTCACAACTCCTCATTGATGCTCTGTAAAACGTCCAAAATTCCCTCATACAATGGGGTGGCACGGTGGCACAGTGGTTAGTGCTGCTGCCTCACAGCACCAGGGACCTGGGTTCGATTCCGGCCTTGGGTGACTGTCTGTGTGGAGTTTGCACGTTCTCCCCGTGTCTGCGTGGGTTTTGTTTTGGGCACTCCGGCTTCCTCCCACAGTCCAAAAATGTGCAGCAACAAAAACAGAAAATGCCGGAATATCTCAGCAGGTCTGACAGCATCTGTGGAGAGACAATGGAGCCAACATTTCAAGTCTGGATGACCCTTCATCAGAGCTGATGTGCTGGTTAGGTGGATTGGCCATGCTAAATTGCCCCTTAGTATCAGGGAGATTAGCAGGGTAAATACATGGGGACAGGGCCTGAGTGGGATTGTTGTCGGTGCAGGTTTGATGGGCCGAGCGGCTTCCTTCTGCGCTGTAGAGATTCTATGATTCTAACTCCCTCATTGAACCCTCAGAATAGATGGCCGGAATTTTATCGGCACGCCCGCCCCAATTCCGGACTTGCAGAACGGAATTCTCCATCGGCCTCGGGCGGGATTTTACGAGCCTTGCCCGAGCATGGTCGTAAAATCTCAACCCATGTGTCACTGCTAATGTGCAGCACCATTAGAGTAATGGTATGAGGTTCTGGAGAAGATCTGGACGTTAACACATGGGGGTTTCCCCCCTCCTGTCCCTCATAGCGACAGGAATAGGTTATTCCTCATGCCATGTTCCCCTTGATGCACCATCATTCAAGCAAAGACTAGTGTGTATGCAAGAACAAATAGGCTTTTATTAGCAAAAGACTTGGAGCACACCCATGCCGATGAACTGGTCCAGACTGAGGCAGGGGGGTGGGGAGCAGTCGCCTTTATACCTGGATGGGGGGGGGGAGGAGTCCCGGGCAGGGCCGGCAGGGATGTGTCCAGGCATGTCACACACACAGGCAATAAGCTAACAGTGGTTTACCACACCTCTCAAGTGAACCCACAACCTATATGATGCATTTCACAGTTTAGGAAGGGAATTGGTCAAAGTTATAAAGTCAAGAATGTCTGATTTTTATTGGTCCCTTTCCTCAATTTTAAGCCCAATTGATGACAATCTATTTTGAGTCTTGGCGATGCGGTGGAATGCAAAACATTATTTGAGAAAATAAGAGAAGAGGGCGGTGGGGGAGGCTACACCATTCTGCGGCATTTATAGATGAAAAACAACCTCTCGATGAAAAATGGCAGAACCCAGTCAACTCTTGAATTGACATTACTTAATTTGATTACAAACTACACAAAGAGCCACTTGTTCAGTCTTGTTAAAAGTGCTCCATTGTACAGATGGATCAGTAAATGTTTGAGCAAAGAATAACTGCATTAATAGGACCAGAATGTATTCAGTTTTCTCCGTATCAAAGTCATTAGGAGACAGGGTTTTCAAACAAGCCCTTTCTGAGGATGCAACTTTGTCGCTGTCTAGAGGCAGAGGGCATTACCTGGATTTTTGATCAAAGGGTTTTTGTTTCCTCAATTGCAAAGATAACTATACCCTCAATGATTCTTGTTGCTGTCAGGCTGGTTAATGATTCAATGCAATGTGGGATGTATTAGTGAGATACATAGCAGTCAATAGGACAACGTAACAATACTGATGTTCACACATACCCAAAACAACTTAGGGCTGCATTATAGGGGTCCCCTGCAAACGTGCTTCCAGGAGGTGTGGGTGGGAAGGGGATACCCAAAATTGACACCAAAATTGGCATCCCGCCCGCCATATTGAAATAGATATTCAATTAGACTCGTTACCAAGCCTTGTTGACCCTGATAATACACTGCCCACACCATAAATCATTCAGCATGGCTACTCAGACAGGAGTGGGCAGGCCAATTTTTAAAATAATCTCCTCAAAGGACAGGAAGGAAGGCAGGATTCTATCTTCGGGGCTGCCCTTTGCCATTCCGGGGGGGGGGGGGGGGGGGGGGAAAGGGGGCGGAGGGGGCAGGGGGGCATGGGGGGGAACCCCCTGCGATTGAACCCCCTCCTACCCACCCGCAGCTTTAAACGAACACCTCCACTTTCCACACCCGAACCCCCTCCCGAACCCCATCCAGACCTCCCTAAACCCTCCCTGCCCAAGACTCTGGACTTAACTGTTTTCAGGAATCCAAGGGCCTTCTTCCTCTGCCTCAAACAGTCACTAATGCGCACTCTTTGTTCATTTCTCAGTGAGGGGTGGAGGTCCCACCCAGCCCTGTTTAGCCTGTCTGCAACATGACATATCTGTGGGGCAGGCTGGTGTGGAGCAGTGACTCCACGCCAACTTTGCTTCTCTTCCCCGGGGGACTGGGGCTGGGAGTTTGATCCATCCACTGCCCCTGTAATAATCTGCCCCTAGTCTCAACTGGGGTCAAACGTACCAAAGGATTTCTAAGTCCAGGATGGGTGTGAAAATGGGAAAGTTTCTGACCTGTGTTTTGGGCAAGTTCAAATCCACTTAGTGCAGGAAAAAATGGGCTGAACCATTCCTCGCCTGCAGGGGAAGAAGGCGGAGCTTAAATCACCAGCAAGCCTGCTGTAGCAGCAGAGGGCGCCATTGTGCATGTGCAGACCTCTGTGGTTGCACATATGCAATGGCAACCAGCAGAGGCCTGACAAGTCTGAGGGAGAGACCTGCTGCAGCCAGCCTTGCCCCAGCACCTCCCCCAAACCCACAGCTATCGCGGGGGCACGCAGCCGATCGACAGCCCCACACTGCCTGGAAATATCGCCCCCTCCCCACTGCCCAGACTGATGGCCCCCTCCCAATCGGTTGCCTGCAAAGTGGAGTGGAGCCCCCTTCTGCTCCCCCCCTCCCCGCCCTCCCCACCGATCACCTGCAGTGTGGCACCACTCCCTCCCCAACCCAATCGGCTCGCCCCCAGTCTGGCCCTGCACACCATAGGCCACACCCCTGTCTGGCCCTGCCCCGATTCTGTAACTTGATTTTGTGTCTCTGTGCCCTGTTTGAGAGCAGATTTCCACTCCATCTGACGAAGGAGCAGCGCCCCGAAAGCTAATAGCATTTGCTACCAAATAAACCTGTTGGATTTTAACCTGGTGTTGTTAAAACTCTGACTGTGTCGGCCCTGCCCCATCAGGCCCCAACCTGTCCAAGGGGCAGCCCCCCCTTGCACTTGACCTCCCGGGGGGGGGGGGGGGGGGGGTCCTCAATGGCTTCTGATTCTACCGGTAAGACCATCACAACTGGGCCACTTTCTGGGGACTCACTGTGATTCTCGCCGGACAGAACCTCTTCCTCTTCCGACGAGGCCACACAGACAAAGTGAGCCTGAATGATAAATTACAATCAAATTTATTTTAAATAATTTACTCAGCTTCTTGCCGGAAATGGGTGGGAGCTGAATTCTTTGAGTGTTCGGTTCCTGTAAGATCACGAGAGCCGAGAAATCGGGCATGAACCTGATTTCTTGTCTCTTGCCCAATCTCACCAGCTCACCCGCCCATTGGCCAGTGGGGCGCAACGGTCAGATCGCCCCCCCTTAGAACCATAGAATCTCTACAGTGCAGAAGCAGGCCATTCGGCCCATCCAGTTTACTCCAGCTTTCCAAAGGAACATCTTACCCAGGCCCTATCCCCGTAGCCCAACTTATTTATCCTCCCCTCAACCTCCACATCTTGGAACACTAAGGGGCAATTTAGCATGGCCAATTAACCTAACCTGCACATCTTTGGACTGTGGGAGGAAACCCACGCAGACACGGGGAGAATGTGCAAACTCCACACAGACAGTCACCCAAGTCCAGAATTGAACCCAGGTGCCTGGCACTTTGAGACAGCATTGCTAACCACTGTGCCACCGTGCCGTTGGATTGTCAACCAGTTCTGCTGGGGCCATGTTCGAAGGGTGGGTGGGAGTGAAAGATATTCTCACCGGTTGGCATGTAGATTTCCCAGATCTGTCCCACTCCAGGCCACTAACCCTGAGGCCTCCAGATTCCTGTAGCAGGGGCCTGGAGATAGGCACCCGGTGACAGTTCTTGGTGGGTGAATGCATTCCGCATTGCAGAAGCAGCCACACCACCATCAATCCCAGCGGTGACCTGGCTTCTGACCTGATTTTTAGCTAAAGGTTCACAGCAATAGAAGAGAGGGTGCCTCCATCTTAAAATACCCTCACTCTTAATTTACCACCCATCACAGTCGGCTGCTCCTCTCAAGTTGGAAGCCCTGTGATCGGCCTTCCAACTTCGGGAGTCCACTCACTTTCCTCGATTGGCCTCCAGGTCAGATCAGGGGGCACCCCGGTGAAAATCCCAATGAACGAGGGGCGGCGGTTGAGGGGATAGGCACAGTGGTTAGCACTGCTGCTTCACAGCTCCAGGGACCTGGGTTCGATTCCCGGCTTGGGTCACTGTCTGTGTGGAGTTTGCACATTCTCCTCGTGTCTGCATGGGTTTCCTCCGGGTGCTCCGGTTTCCTCCCACAGTCCAAAGATGTGCGGGTTAGGTTGATTGGCCATGCTAAAAATTGCCCTTAGTGTCGTGAGATGCGTAGGTTAGAGGGATTAGTGGGTAAATATGTAGGAATGGGGGTAGGGCCTGGGTGGGTTTGTGGTCGGTGCAGACTCGATGGGCTGAATGGCCTCTTTCTGTACTGTAGGGTTTCTGTGATATCTATGACTGCTCCCCTCACCCAATCCCAGTGTGGGTTGGAACCCAGAATTAATCCAAACCTCTGTTTCTGCTCCTGGAGGAAAAACCCAATCCCAGTCTCTTTCTCTCAAACGTTCCTGAGTCGACTTCCTCTCTGTCATCTCACTTTGACTGGGGAGGCAGTGACAGAGTGGTACTGTCACTGAACTAGCAATCCAGAGACCCAGGGCAAGATCTGGTGACCCAGGTTCAAATCCCACCGTGGCAGATGGTGAAATTTGAATTCAATAAAAATCTGAACTTAAAAGTTGAATAATGACCATGAAATCATTGTCGTAAAAAAGCCATCTGATTCACGAATGTCCTTATCCGGCCTGGTCTACATGTGACTTTAGATCCACAGCAATGTGGTTGACTCTCAAATGCCCCTCTGAAATGGAGAGCAGTTAGGGATGGGCAATAAATGCTGGCCCAGCCAGCGACACTCACATCCCATGAATAATAATAATAAAAAATTGACTCTAATATCTTATCACTGCAAAACCAGCTCAAGGAACTGGTACTCAGCACGGGAGCACAGTGGTTAGCACTGCTGCCTCACAGCACCAGGGACCTGGGTTCAATTCCTGGCTTGGGTCACTGTCTGTGTGGAGTCTGCATGTTCTCCCCGTGTCTGCGTGGGCTTCCTCCAGATGCTCCAGTTTCCTCCGAAAGACGTGCTGGTTAGGTGCATTGGCCATGCTAAATTCTCCCTCAGTGTACCCGAACAGGTGCCGGAGTGTGGTGACTAGGGGATTTTCACAGTAACTTCATTGCAGTGTTAATGTAAGCCTACTTAGAGTCATAGGGTCATAGAGGTTTACAGCATGGAAACAGACCCTTTGGCCCAACTGGTCCATGCCGTCCTTCTTTTTTAAAACCCGAAGCTAGTCCCAATTGCCCGCATTTGGCCCATATCCCTCTATACCCATCTTACCCATGTAACTATCTAAATGCTTTTTAAAAGACAAAATTGTACCCGCCTCTACTACTGTCTCTGGCAGCTCGTTCCAGACACCCACCACCCTCTGTGTGAAAAAATTGCCCCTCTGGACCCTTTTGTATCTCTCCCCTCTCACCTTAAACCTATACCCTCTAGTTTTAGACTCCCCTACCTTTGGGAAAAGATATTGACTATCTAGCTGATCTGTGCCCCTCATTATTTTATAGACCTCTATAAGATCGCCCCTCAGCCTCCTACGCTCCAGGGAAAAAAGTCCCAGTCTATCCAACCTCTCCTTATAACTCAATAACATGTGACATTAATAACTAGACTTTTAAGAAGCTATACAAATCATTATTTAACTTTACGATTAATGAATTGACATAATTTTGCTCTCGGTACCAGTATACTGAAATAATAGTAACAACGGTTATACAGAAGTTTTTTTTTCAAGAAGATCAACTAATTAAATATTTTGCTGGATTTTCCACCCAGAATTTAGTTTTGGTTGTAATGTACTTTCTTTTTCAGATATGTATTTCAAACACAACGTGGATGCATATCTCTTTTTGAAGTATTTCATTCCTTGAACAAGTAGCTCACTGCTTCAAGTTATGTTGTCACAGATAAGCATCTGCTTTTAATCTTTACTCCTCTTTGATAGGCATTCAGTTACAGAACTTCAAACTGTTATTTCATGTATCTGTCAATACCCATGACTACTTCCACGATAACCTGGTAATACAGCAGGATTGACCAGCGCATGAATTTTAAAGCGCATTTTGCTTTTTTGATCTAATATTTGAAATAGTTATCATTTCCTGATAGAACGGCGGCTGCCACCTTTCCTTATAAGATTCATATTTCGGGAGCCATTTGATACGGTGGAACCTTTCAAAGTGATGAAGCTTGGTGCAGAAAATAAGTAGCCTAGTTATTTTATTTTTGAACGTCTGTTAAAAGGCAGGCAAGAATTTCTCTTTATTACAGCATTTTCCTGCCCATGAGTGAACTCAATTCCCCCCCGCCCCCCCACTCCCCCCCGCCCAAGGATAGGGGTAAAAAAAAACAGCCTTTTGTTATGCTAAGCTGTGCTGATCAAACAGTTCTGGCACTGTCCTTACCGCACGCACCCGCGTCACTTGTCGATGGTGCCAGCCATTACTCAGTTGGCACCTCTTGCCTGGGTCAGAGATTTGTGGGTTCCAGTCTCACTCCGGAGACTTTGAGCACTATCTTGGCGTTGACGATCCAGCAGGGTACCAAGGGAGAGCTGAGCTGTCGTGGGGTGCAGCCTTTTGGATGAGATCGACAATCCGAGGCACCTTCTGCGCACTCAGCTGATGGTAAAAGATTCAATGGCACCATTTTAGGACAGAAGGGGAGGCAGCGGTGTAGTGATATTGTCACTGGGCTAGTAATCCTGAGACCCAGTACAAGATCCAGGGATGCAGGTTCAAATCCCACCATGGCAAATTTGAATTCAATAAAAATAAATGGAATTAAAAGTCTAATGATGACCATGAAACCATTGTCGATTGTCGTTAAAAACCCATCTGGTTCACTAATGTCCTTTAGGGAAGGAAATCTGCCACCCTTACCCGGTCTGGCCTACATGTGACTCCAGACCCACAGCAATGTGGATGACTCTTAAAAATACCCTCTGAAATGGAGGGCAGTTAGGGATGGGCAATAAATGCTGGTCCAGCCAGTGACTCCCACATCCCCTGAGCGAATACAAAATATATAAGGAGCAGGAGTAGACCATTCAGCCCTCGAGCCCATTCCGCCATTTAATATCATCATGGCTGATCTCATCTGGGCCTGAACTCCACTTTCCTGCCCATTCACCATAGCCCTTCAAACACTGATTAAAAATCTGTCCACCTCTCCCTTAAATTTACTCAAAAGTCCCGGCATCTACCAAGCTCTGAGGTAGTGAATCCCAGACACATGACCCTTTTGAAGAAGGGATGCAAATGGAAACATTGAGCTAAAAGTTGGAAGGATAATCCAGATGGCACTGAAAATTTGGAAAGAGTTTTCAGTGGGGGTGACCTCAGTGTTTTTTTAAATATATATATATATAATTGATTCCTGGAAAATAAATAAATAGACCCTGAAAGTCCGACATGTATTTTGCAGTTATGCTGAGATTTCAGTGAACTCAGCAGCCTACCTGATTAGAGATTTGATTATTTGATTTGAGGGTGGCATGGTGGCACAGTGGTTAGCACTGCTGCTTCACAACGCCACAGACCCAGGTTCAATTCCGGCCTCGGGTCACTGTCTGTGTGGAGTCTGCACGTTCTCCCTGTGTCTGTGTGGGTTTCCTCCAGATGCTCCGGTTTCCTCTCAAAGTCCAAAGATGCGCGGGTTACATTGATTGGCCATGCTAAATTGACCCTAGTGTCAGGGGGATTAGCAGGGTAAATGTGTGGGATTGGGGGAATAGGGCCTAGGTGGGGTTGTGGTCGGTATAGACTTGATGGGCCGAATAGCCTCCATCTGTACTGTGGGGATTCTATGATTATTTGATTTATTATTGTTACATGTATTAACATACAATGAAAAGTATTGTTTCTTGCACGCTATACAGACAAAGCATACCGTTCATAGAGAAGGAAATGAGAGAGTGCAGAATGTAGTGTTACAGTCATGGCTAGGGTGTAGAGAAAGATCAACTTAATGCAAGGTAGGTCCATTCAAAAGACCAACAGCAGCAGGGAAGAAGCTGTCCTTGAGTCGGTTGGTGCATGACCTCAGACTTTTGTATTTTTTTCCCAACGGATGAAGGTGGAAGAGAGAATGTCCGGGGTGCGTGGGGTCTTTGATTACGGTGGCTGTTTTTCCGAGGCAGTGGGAAGGGAGAGGAACAACCATAAACAGACCCTCAGTGATGCTGTGTGACTGAGTGAGGAGGGGGCTGAATTTATAGCCCCTGCTGAAACTCCAGAAAGACAAAGGCAGAGGTTTTGTTATCAGGCCCGGAGATGATTTTTGGAGGGGGCAGCTGATTAAATGGCCGTGCCTGGGCGCCCCGCCCAATGAGGCAGAGTGGGCGGGTTCCTCGGCATGCAGGACAGCCAGAGGCAGGAACTGTTAAAGTACGCGGGGAAGCGTGAGGGTGCCTCTGTTGCCACTAACTGGGTAAATCAGAAAGGCCAGGAAGGATCCCGCCAACGGGCACAAAGGGGAAGCCACTCCTGTAGTAACGTGCACTGCCACAGTTGTAGCCGAGATTAGGAACGGCCCCTTCCCAGTAGATTGAAGCTCTGGCTTCGATAAACACCCATTCCGTTGCTGAGAGGCTGCCACCATTTTGTGGACGGCCTCTTGGTGAAATGGGTACCCTGCACATCGGCTCAAAGTTCCAGTTGGGAGTTTAATTTGATTTCTTGGGCTAGCCGGATGGGTGACCATTCCTACTGTCAACCCCTGCAATATTCTACGGAGGTGGGAACATGTTGTGGAGCCTCCCAACAGGATTTCCCTCCTGATTTTGGGATTCCCACTGACCACTCACCCCTCCTCCCCCCCCAGCCCTCAGACTCATCTCCAGAATAACTGTAACACTACATTCTGCACCCTCTTCTTTCCTTCTCCCCTGTGTACTCTATGAACGGTATGCTTTGTCTGTATGGTGCGCAAGAAACGATACTTTTCACTGTATCCCAATACATGCGACAATAATAAATGAAATCAAAAAGAAGGCGCTAGAAATCTAGCCCCTAGTCTCAGTAGGAGGCCCTTCCTGCACACCTTTGGAACTCTTTGTGCCCTGTGAGGGCGGCACGGTGGCGCAGTGATTAGCACTGCTGCCTCATAGCGCCAGGGACCCAGGTTCGATTCCCGGCTTGGGTCACTATCTGTGTGGAGTTTGCACATTCTCCCCGTGTCTGTATGGGTTTCCTCCGGGTGCTCCAGTTTCCTCCCACACTCCAAAGGTGTGCGGGTTAGGTGGATTGGCCATGCTAAATTGACCCTAGTGTCAGGGGGATTAGCAGGGTAAATATATGGGGTGATGGGAATAGGGCCTGGGTGGGACTGTGGTCAGTGCAGACTCAATGGCCTGAATGGCCTCCTTCTGCACTGTGGGGATTCTATTCTATGATCTCACTAAGTGCATGGCTTTGCAATTAAATGCTGAGTGTAGGTGGCCAACCTTTACACCAGGCCGACTTTTTTTTGGAGCAGACTGTTTCCAAACGAGGTGACGGGAAACTCCTGCGGAAAGCCAGGGCCCAGCGTGGCCAGGTACCACCAGAACCTGCAGCAATTCTACACAGGTCATGATGGGAATTGCTAACTAAGTTCAAGAACATGCTTGGCAGGGATGGGCAGTGGTGCCAACTTTGGTGCATTGACCCCTCTACTGGCAAGCTGTTGGATCAGATCTGCTGCCTGCTCCAGAACCCAACCAACCTTCATATCCACCGGTGACAGATAAATGGAGGACTGAAGTCATACTGCTCATAGCCAGATTAACCTGCGCGTGTGTTATAAAGGGAGACAGCGCTTACATTTTTGCCGTTCTGCAGGGACACTCTGTTTAATGTTTCTTTAGCTCAGACACGACCACTTCTCTTCCACATAATTAGACACAGGATTCACTCCAGTGAGTTTCCAGCAACAGGTGAGTGGGCTGTGTCTGACTAAATCACCTCTATTTTCATGCCAGCTGTCAGCTTCATGATAAGTCAGCATTTCATGCTATTAGCCAGCGTTCTGGGGCCCTGCTGACAAATAGATTTGTAAATGGGACTTCCTCCTCAGAACTGCACGCTCTCGTCTGCTTTTCCCCTCTCTATCACTCCTCCCCAAGCCTTGTTCGAAGATCTGAGGCCTCCTCTTCTGCTCAGCGCCTTAAATGCCGTAAAATTGGAGAAAGAAACCCGACAGTGCAGAAGGAGGCCATTCGGCCCTTCAAGCCTGCACCGACTCTTTGACAGGGCATCCTACCCAGGCCCAGCCCCCACCCCATTCCCATAACCCCTGCAATTTACCCTGCTAATCCCCATAACTTACACATTTTGGGACACTAAGGAAGAATTCAGTGTCGCCAATCCACCTAATCTGCACATCTTTGGACTCTGGGAGAAAGCCGGAGCACCCAGAGGAAACCCACGCAGACACGGGGAGAACGTGCAAACTCCACACAGTCACCCATAGAATCATAGAAACCCTACAGTACAGAAAGAGGCCATTTGGCCCATCGAGTCTGCACCGACCACAATCCCACCCAGGTCCTACCCCCATATCCCTACATACTTTACCCACTAATCCCTCTAACCGACGCACCTCAGGACACTAAGGGGCAATTTTAGCATGGCCAATCCACCTGACCCGCACATCTTTGGACTGTGGGAGGAAACCGGAGTACCCGGAGGAAACCCACGCAGACACGAGGAGAATGTGCAAACTCCACACAGACAGTGACCCAAGCTGGGAATCGAACCCAGGTCCCTGGAGCTGTGAAGCAGCAGTGCTAACCACTGGAATTGAGCCTGAGCCCCTGGTGCTGTGAGGCAGGTGTGCTAACCACTGTGCCAACCCCCCCCACCCCCACCATCTGCAGCACACAGGCTGGGATTTTCTGCCCACCCCCCCAAGCTGCAATATGTTCCCCTGAGGCAGGTGAGGCAAGCCTTCAAATGCCTGTTGGCTTTGGCGGGACTGGAAGATCCTACCGGTCGGAGGGGCTGGAAAATTCCAGCCGCACTGAATGATGCTGACCATCCTTAGTGGTGAGCATGCTGTCCAGGAGGGAGTGTGATGCGATCCATTGGCAGCGAGAACAAGGGTGTAGTCAAAGGAAGGGAGGAATGATTGACAGTAAAGTTGGAGAAGGGTCACTGTGTGGAGTTTGCACGTTCTCCCCGTGTCTGCGTGGGTTTCCTCCGGGTGCTCCAGTTTCCTCCCACATTCCAAAGATGTGCACTTAAGGTTGATTGGCCGTGCTAAATTGACCCTGAGTGTCAGGGGGACCAGCAGGGTAAATTTGTGGGATTACGGGAATAGGGCCTGGGTGGGATTGTGGTTGGGACAGACTCGATGGGCCAAATGGCCCTGTAGGGATTCTATGATTCCATGAAATCTGGAATGGGAATTGCGCAGTCTTGTCGAACAATATTATGGTCACCCCATGTGGACATCTCCGCTGTGAATGTACAGAGAGCCCTGAACCTCTCACTGCTTGACACTGTGACGGACACTTGTCTTTTGGAGCCGAGAGTCATATGTTTGGATGCAAACGTGAGATTTAACGCTCTCATCGCCACTTATTTATTATAACCGATGTCCACAAGGTCTCATTGTTGTGATCTGCCAACACAAGGTGGGTTTGGACATTGTTCACTTGAGCAGTTCAACTTCTCAATTCAAAACTTCCTTGCAAGCTGTGCCCAGCTGGAGTCAAATTCTATCATCTGCCTCATGTTGCCAAGCTCCCACCTCCCTGTTCCGGCAGGGCGTACAGAGCACCGCTCATTAACTATGTTTCTGGTCACTCTGTTCTGACGACACATTCCAAATATTCCAGCTGTAGGTTTCCATTCTTCTCATGATGTCTCTCACCTCCATCAATGTCAGAAAACAAAATCTATGTCAGTCCTAATAACGTTGGAGAGTCTAATTTAGCTTTCTAGTGTGACGCTATAACCATCCTACATGCAACATCCTGGCTTCACTGATAAAAATAACCTCTCTGCATGCAGACCTGCCACAACTACGGGATAAACATTGCCTTACACACATCAAAGCCCATTAGTCTCCTGAAGTCTATCTAGTTGGAGTCTTAATGAAACGCTTTGTTCGATGGCTTTACGCACATACCTGTGCTGATGCTGGGTATGGAGGTACAGGGGGTGTAGAATTGGGCTCTGCCAGTGATAATAGGTGGGATTTTATGGCCTCGCTCATCCCAAAACCATAAATGCTATAGTTAAGAAAGCCCACACGCCTCTACTTTCTCAGGAGACTAAGGAAATTTGGCATGTCAGCTACGACTCCCACCAGCTTTTACAGATGCACCATAGAAAGCATTCTTTCTGGTTGTATCACAGCTTGGTATGGCTCCTGCTCTGCCCAAGACCGCAAAAGGTCATGAATGTAGCCCAGTCCATCACGCAAACCAGCCTCCCATCCATTGACTCAGTCTACACTTCCTGCTGCCTTAGCAAAGCAGCCAGCATAATTAAGGACCCCACGCACCCCGGACATTCTCTCTTCCACCTTCTTCCATCGGGAAAAAGATACAAAAGTTTGAGGTCACCTACCAACTAACTCAAGAACAGCTTCTTTCCTGCTGCTGTCAGACTTTTGAATGGACCTACCTTGCATTAAGTTGATCTTTCTCTACACCCGAGCTATGACTGTAACACTACATTCTGCACTCTCTCCTTTCCATCTCTATGACTGGTATGCTTTGTCTGTACAATGCACAAGAAACAATACTGTTCATTGTACACTAATACATGTGACAATAATATATCAAATCAAATCAAAATCCCGCCCGAGGTCAACTGACCTTCCCATTGTCTGCCCCTTGCCCGCTCCGATTCATGGCGGGTTGTGCGGTAATATTCCAGGCCAGTATCTCTGTTACCAACCTGCCCCCGCTCCTTCCTCCCTGGGGTCTTCTATTGGAGCGGGAGAGACAACTCAATCCCACAACTGAAGCCCTTAAGTGCAGCTTAATGGCTACTCGATGGCATCTTCTCACTGCCACCAGGATGTTGCCCAGGATGGGTGAGACCCATACCAAGTGTCCAGGTTGTCCAGCTGATGGTCAGGCCACAGGGGTACTTCCTGTCTGGGAACCCTGTGGTCATCAGAGGCAACCCTTCCCCCACCCCAACCCCCAAGATTCACCCCACCCTTGTGTTTCCCCTCTCTCCCCCGCTGCTCCCAGGCCCTGTTCACCCTATTACCCCCTCCCCCCCCCATCCCCTTGTCAGTCTGGTCCTAGAGTGAGACCCCGGACTAACTTTCTTCTGAGCTCCTGGCTCGTCACCTTCTGAGGCCTCGCTGTCAGTAGTCACAATGCAGCTGTGATAAGAGAAAAGCTGGTCATTTTATGGGAGGGCGATGCAGGCTGAGGTCCCAAGCCAGTTAAAGGCCTGATAGCCATTAAATAGCCGCAGGCTGGGCCAATCCAGCACAGGTGGGTTTGCCCCCAGCTTTGCCACCCGGCTGGGGATGCTGCCCTGCTAAAAATCCAGCCTTTAATGTCACAACTCTAGAAATACGAGCAGGGGTAGACCATTCGGCCCTTTAAGCCTGCTGCACCATTCACTACGATCATGGGCAGAAATTCACCCCCCCCCCCTCCCCTCCCCTCCCCGCCCCGTGGTGCGTTTCCCAGCAGTGGAGGCAACTCGCCATTGGCCACTGCCGGGATCCTCCTGGCCTGCCAATGTCTCCTTTTGCATGGCTTGCTCATCCCGCCAGCGGGGAACCCGCCTCAGGATTGGCTGGGGTGAGGGGGGGGGGGGGGGGGCGCGGTGTCATCTTCGACGGGACTGGAAGATTCCACTGGCGGGAAGGGACAGATAATTCCGCCCCATCGCTGACCTCTACCTCACCTCCACCTTCCTGCATTCACCCCTCAACATCCCCTCAACCAACAATACGTCCACCTCTGTCTCGATCATGCTCGGACATCCACAGCCTCTGTGGGGTGAAGCATTCCCAAGATTCACAACCCTCTGAGTGAAGAACGCCTCCGTCGTCTCAGTCCGACAATGACCAACCCGTTATTGCGATACTGCGGCCTGTGGTTCTACACTCCCCGGCCAGGGGTAACCTTGCCCCTAGCATCTGTTGTATAAAGAAAGCCCCTTCAGAATTGTTTTCAGTTCCATGAGATCACTCCTCACTTTTCTGAATTCTAGACTTCACCACAATTTTAGACACGGTGAACTCACTAAAATTTCCTCAATTGGCATCAAGGCACCTGGACATTTTTCTTTTTTTATGTGTGGAGGAGCTTTCCCTTCACTTTAATGTAATGGGATTGTAAGTGTGTTCAAGCTGATTTCAGCTGATTAATCTTTCTTACAGGGTTGTAAACATTGTCCCTTTTGTTTATGATTTTGTTACACATTTTAAGCAACGGTATGATGTTTTTATGCCTGTCGACCAAAACGTTTGTTCAGTGCCAACCTGCAGGTCAGATATATCTTTACATAGAGTATGTTGACTCAACTGAGGAGCAGTAAGAAGTCTCACAACACCAGGTTAAAGCCCGACAGGTTTATTTGGAATCACGAGCCTTCGGAGCGCTGCTCCTTCATCAGCTGGCTGTGCCAACCCCAATCCAATGCCGGCATCTCCACATCAGGTCAACTGAGGAACAAATAGATGTAGGCTGGAATGTTACCAGCATGCCAAGAGTCCCAACGCTTGAACCAAATGTGGACGCTCAAGCCTGCACAGTGAACAGTAGGGATCCACAAAGGGGAGGATTTTGAGGAAGGTGTCCTGCCTCTCTGAACTCCCAGTCCAGCAACTTGATAGCCTCGGAAGCCACAGATTGAGGCCGCCATTTTGAGGTGCCCTGGTAGGGCCAAGAGACGTGACAATCAGAGGGGAAAATCCTCCAGCAGTGGGACCGGTCTTGCTGCAGGGGTTCCCCTCTGTGGGTCACTGAGCATGATGTGGAGATGCCGGCGTTGGACAGGGGTAAGCACAGTAAGAACATTGCTCCGAAAGCTTATGGTATTTGCTACCAAATAAACCTGTTGGACTTTAACCTGGTGTTGTGAGACTTCTTACTGTCACTGAGCATCCAGACAGGAAGGCACCCATCACGCTGGGATGATGGGATGGTGGGGGGGGGGGGGGGGGGGGGGTCATTTGCCCTCTTGACTCAAAGGAGAGTGCTTGAGTGTTATAATGTAAATGGTAACACTGGAATTGGTTATAATGTAACCAATGGTAACATGCTGTGAGGGTCAGCTGACCAAGTGGACAATGTAACCAATGACAAAATTATGTGGTGGTCAGCTGACCAGCTGACCTGGTATAAATAGAAAGCAGATTGGGATTGTGGGAAGTTTTGTGTGGCCCAGAGTGTGGCCTGAGTGTTGGTGTAATGAGGTTTTTTTATTAAACCTTTTTCTTTGATTTACTTTGTGAAGTTAGTTGTTTTATTGTTTGCAACTGAAGTAGCCTTACTGACAGGTAAACATTGCATGCTCTTAAAGCTCGGTCAACCCAGGAGGGTCAGACTGGAAACCGAGTTGTCCCATTTTTGAGGGACAACTCAGTAGCAAAATTACCAGCCAAAAGGCCTTTGTGTAGGTCTTCGATGAGACTTATTTACAAGCTAAATCTAGTTGACAATAACCTTGTGTCAGGAACATTGCTTTATTGGAAAAGGTGAAAAGCTTAAGAGAGAAAAGAAAGACCATAGATTTCTTTAACACCTTTCTCAAACTTAGCAGGGCTCTGCAGCCAATGAAAATGGGAATGAGGTGGGCCAAATGGATCATGTCAATGGAAGAACATGTTCAAAGATGTGTAGACTAGGTGGATTGACCATGCTAAATAGCCTCTTAATGTCCAAAGATGCGTAGACAGGGAGGAATTAGCGGAATAAATCTAGGGTTACAGGTATAGTGCAGGGGGGTAGGCCTGGGTGAGATGCTCTGTTGGAGAATTGGTTTATTCTTGATGGGCCAAGTGGCCTCCTTCTGCATTGTAGGGATTCTATGATGCTATGATTCTATGATTTAAGGGACAACAATGATTGCATCATAAGGTTTGGGAAAGGACAAAGGACTATTCAGAGTAAGAATTAACTGGGGGAAAGGCAACTTCAGTGGGATAAGAACAGGTCTGAGCTGAATAAATTGGAGTCAAAGGTTGGCTGGAAGAATGGAAGCTGAATAATGGGTTACCTTCAAAGGGGAGGGATTGCAGGCACAGTCAAGGTGTATTCTCTTGAAAGGGAAAGGTAGGGCAAACAAATCTGGGTGACAACCTATGGAATTCTCTACCACAGAAAGTTGTTGGGGCCAGTTCATTAGATATGTTCAAGAGGGAGCTGGACTTGTGGCTAAAGGGATCGGGTAGGGGGGATGGAGGGGGGGGGGGGGGGGGGGGGGGGAGAGGGAAGATCAGGATATTGAATTTGATGATCAGCCATTGATCAAAATGAATGGTGGAGCAGGCTCGAAGGGCCGAATGACCTACTCCTGATTCTAGTTTTCTATGTTTCTATTTATAATATTGCGTTCTCCAAATAAATCTACCACGAAGATAAAAGATTGGTGTCTGTTTTACTTTACCATCTGGACATCAGGAGTTTAATGTGCAGTCAAAAGAGAAAGTCTCAGCAGGTCTGGCAGCCTCTGTAAGGAGAGGAAAGAGCTGACGTTTCGAGTCCAGATGACCCTTTGTCAAAGCTTTAATATGCAGTACTCCATCAGGAACATACTACAGCAACAGCCGAGATTCTTGTGCATAAAGTCCCTGGAGTGAGGCTTGAACCCACAACATTTTGACTCAAGGGTTGAGCGAGTTGCCCGCTGAGCCAAGGTCAACACTTAAAAGATTGCATCCTTGTGCCAACTGCTTC
Organism: Mustelus asterias; assembly: GCF_964213995.1. Classification (NCBI taxonomy): domain Eukaryota; kingdom Metazoa; phylum Chordata; class Chondrichthyes; order Carcharhiniformes; family Triakidae; genus Mustelus; species Mustelus asterias. The sequence goes on along the minus strand of NC_135821.1, from coordinate 68,036,780 downwards.
AGCACTCCCGCCATCCTGGATTATTTCATGAAACGCTGGACTGAAGCCCAGTCGCAGTCTGTGCAACAGCTGAATCAGTCCCCCCCCCTGTTTAGTACAGATGTGCCCAAGGATATTCCAATCCTCGCTCTCGTGCTTTCTGGGAGGAATCTGGGGATATCACAACCTCACAGGGTGACTACAACCAAAGCAAAACCCTCTGGATGCCAGAAGTCTGAGATTAAAAGCTGAAAATACTGGAAGTATACTCAGCGGGTCAGGCAGCATCTGTCTTGTATATACTATATAAATATATATATAAATACTGTGAGAGGCACCAGGACTCGTTTCTGCAAAACCATTACCCTGGATGAGTTGGAAAAAAGAGGAAGCAAATTCAACCAGCTAGATGCAGGCATTCAATTCTGTTTAAAACACGACAGAGTGGATGTGGTGCCGAATATATATATATATATATATAAATACCACAGGAAGCAGTCATAAGCTGCAATACAAAAATGTCATTAGCTGTGAAACAAGTACAATGTTAGCTATTTTTTCAGGTGGAACGAGAAATGATGAACAGAACAAACCAACACTACAAATACAGGCAGGCATTCACACTGCAATGGCAAAGAATCATTACAACAGCAGGAGGCCAATCGGCCTATTGATTTCATGCCAGCTCTCTATAAAGCAGTATAATCAGTCCCATTTCCCCTCTCCGGTCCTCCGAGAACATGGAAGTTTATTTCCCTGAAATGCCCATCCAATTTCCCACTGGTAAATTCTCCCTCCGCGTACCGGAACTGGCACCGGAGTGTGGCAACTGGGGCGGCACGGTGTCACGGTGGCTAGCATTGCTGTTTCACAGTGCCAGGGACCCGGGTTCGATTCCCGGCTTGGGTCACTGTCATAAGAACATAAGAAATAGGAGCAGGAGTAGGCCATCTAGCCCCTCAAGCCTGCCCCGCCATTCAATATGATCATGGCTGATCTGAAGTGGATCAGTTCCACTTACCCGCCTGATCCCTATAACCCCTAATTCCCTTACCGATCAGGAATCCGTCTATCCGTGATTTAAACATATTCAACGAGGTAGCCTCCACCACTTCAGTGGACAGAGGATTCCAGAGATTCACCACCCTCTGAGAGAAGAAATTCCTCCTCAACTCTGTCCTAAACCAAACCCTCTTTGTTTTGAGGCTGTGCCCTCTCGTTCTAGTTTCCTTTCTAAGTGGAAAGAATCTCTCCACCTCTACCCTATCCAGCCCTGTCTGTGTGGAGTTTGCACGTTCTCCCCATGTCTGTGTGGGTTTCCTCCGGGTGCTCCGGTTTCCTCCCACCGTTTGAAAGATGTGCTGGTTAGGTGCATTGGCCGTGCTAAATTCTCCCTCAGTGTACCCGAACAGGCGCCGGAGTGTGGCGACCAGGAGGTTTTCACAGTAACTTCATTGCAGTGTTAATGTAAGCCTACTTGTGACTAACAAAACTTCACTTTTCTTTACTTTTTGAAGTCATTTATCAGTTAAAAATACCACAATTAAAAATGGAGACGAATCACGTGTCCACATATGTGTATTCCAATCAGTTCCCACTCACTCACACACTTTCAGATAACCCACAAACAGCAGAAAATAAGATGCTGTGTCACATCTCTGGTGGATCTCATGTCAAAGCTTTCTCTGGGATGAGTTGGATTCCATATGCAATTTCCCTCCCCATACCCCAACAATAAATTCATCAATCTACTATAGCGGGATATTCCGTAACCCTTCTCAAAAAAGTATCTTTCCCATTAGAAATGTTGGAACATAGAAAATAGGTGCAGGACTAGGCCATTTGGCCCATCGAGCCTGCACCACCATTCAATATGATCATGTCTGATCATGCACTTTCAGTATCCCACTCCCATTTTCTCTCCATACCCCTTGATCCCTTTAGCCACAAGGGCCACGTCCAGGTCTCTCTTGAACATAGCTAATGAACTGGCCCCAACAGCTCTCTGTGGTAGAGAATTCCACAGGTTCATAACTCTCTGAATGAAGATGTTCTTCCTCATCTCAGTCCTGAATGACTAACCCCTTGTTCTTAGACTGTGACCCCTAGTTCTGGACTCCCCAACATCAGAAACATTCTTCTCGTATCTAGCCTGTCCAGTCCCATCAGGATTTTATATGTTTCCATGAGATCCCCTCTCATTCTTCTAAATTCCAGTGAGTACAAGCCCAGTCTTTGTGAGTGGAAAATCATGTCTCACAAATTTGATTGACTTTTTTGAAGGGGTAACCAAGAAGGTAGATGAGGGCAGTGCAGTTGATGTTGTCTACATGGACTTTAGCAAGGCCTTTGACAAGGTACCACATGGTAGGTTGTTGCATAAGGTTAAATCTCATGGGATCCAGGGTGAGGTATCTAAATGGATACAAAATTGGCTTCTTGACAGAAGCCAGAGGGTGGTTGTAGAGGGTTGTTTTTCAAACTGGAGGCCTGTGACCAGCGGTGTGCCTCAGGGATCAGCGCTGTGTCCACTGTTATTTGTCATTTATATTAATGATTTGGATGAGAATATAGGAAGAATGGTTAGTAAGTTTGCAGATGACACTAAGATTGGTGGCATAGTGGACAGTGAAGAAAGTTATCTCCAATTGCAACGGGATCTTGATCAATTGGGCCAGTGGGCTGACGAATGGCAGTTGGAGTTTAATTTAGACAAATGCGAGGTGATGCATTTTGGTAGATTGAACCAGGGCAGGACTTACTCAGTTAATGGTAGGGCGTTGGGGAGAGTTACAGAACAAAGAGATCTAGGGGTACATGTTCAGAGCTCCTTGAAAGTGGAATCACAGGTGGACAGAGTGGTGAAGAAGGCATTCGGCATGCTTGGTTTCATCAGTCAGAACATTGAATACAGGAGTTGGGACGTCTTGTTGAAGTTGTACAAGACATTGGTAAGGCCACACTTGGAATACTGTGTGCAATTCTGGTCACCCTATTATAGAAAGGATATTATTAAACTAGAAAGAGCGCAGAAAAGATTTACTAGGATGCTACGGGACTTGATGGATTGAGTTATAAGAAGAGGCTGGATAGACTGGGACTTTTTTCTCTGGAGCGTAGGAGGCTGAGGGGCGATCTTATAGAGGTCTATAAAATAATGAGGGGCACAGATCAGCTAGATAGTCAATATCTTTTCCCAAAGGTAGAGGGCATAGGTTTAAGGTGAGAGGTTTAAGGGAGAGATACAAAAGTGTCCAGAGGGGCAATTTTTTCACACAGAGGGTGGTGAGTGTCTGGAACAAGCTGCCAGCGGTAGTAGTAGAGGCGGGTACAATTTTGTCTTTTAAAAAGCATTTAGATAGTTACATGGGTAAGATGGATATAGAGGGATATGGGCCAAATGCGGGCAATTGGGATTAGCTTAGGGGTTTTAAAAAAGAAAGGGCAGCATGGACAAGTTGGGCCGAAGGGCCTGTTTCCATGCTGTAAACCTCTATGACTCTATGACTCTATGACTCAGTCGATCCAGTCTCTCTTCATATATCAGTCCTGCCATTCCGGGATATCTGCTCCAGCAGATATCCACTCCATCTGACGAAGGAGCAGGGATCCGAAAGCTAATGGCATTTGCTACCAAATAAACCTGTTGGACTCCTGTCTGCCAACCAGTTCTCTATCCACGTCAACACATTATCTATCTCCAATACCATGAGCTTTAATTTTGTTTACTCATCTCTTTTGTGGGACCTTGTCAAAAGCCTTTTGAAAATCCAAATACACAACATCCACTGGTTCAACCTTGTCCACTCTACTGGTCACATTCTCAAAAAATTCCAGAAAGGTGAATCTCTGTAAATTCATACTCTTAATGAGGATGTTGACCCAGTGGGAATGCCCAAAGTGGGTTTTCTGATAGTCATGGAGAACAGTAAGCCACAAGACAATACGACGTTGGAGTAGACATCGAGTCTGCTCCACCATTCAATGGGCCACTGTCTGTGTGGAGTTTGCACATTCTCTCTGTGTCTGCGTGGGTTTCCTCTGGGTGCTCCAGTTTCCTCCCACACTCCAAAGATGTGCGAGTTAATTGGATTGGCCATGCTAAATTTCCCCTTAGTTTCCTGGGATGAGTAGGTTAGAGGGATTAGTGAGGTAAATATGTGGAGTTACGGGGCTAGAGCCTGGGTGGGATTGTTGTTGGTGCAGACTCGATGGGCCGAATGGCCTCCTTCTGCACTGTAAGGTTTCGATGGTTCACTAATGCGCTTTAGGGAAGGAGATCTGCTGTCCTTACCCGATCTGGCCTACATGTGACTCCAGAGCCACAGCAAAGTGGTCGACTCTCAACTGCCCTCTGAAATGGACTAGCAAGGCACTCAGTTTCAAGAACAACTAGGGATGGGCAATAAATGCTGGCCCAGCCAGCGACGCCCATGTCCCATGAATTAAAAAAAGCTTTTCCTTTATTCTTTCGCAGGATGTGGACATCGCTGACTAAGCCAGCACTTATTGCCCATCCTTAATTGCCCTTGTGGTGGTGGTGAGCTGTCTTCTTGAACGGCTGCAGTCCCGGTGGTGTAGGTACACCCACAGTGCTGTTAGGAAGGGAATTCCATCAGATAACGAGCAGGTCGTCTTTTTTCGGTCTTTGTTAAATATTCAGCAGCATATTTGCTCCATCCTGTTTTGAACAGAATTAACTGTTGGTGTTTAATGGTTTGAATGTGATTTCCTTCTCTTCTAAAACTCTGGGGTGACGGTTCCACTCCAAGACTGGAATTTTACCGGCATGCCCGCCCCGATTCCAGGGACAGGCGAGGCTCGGAGAACGGCCTCAAGCGGGATCGTACGAACCTCGGGCGGACTTGCCGATAACATTCCGCCCCTAATCTTTCTTGGGTATTATCCTTCTGGGATTTATTTAAATAAGATCTAGTGGGTAGGGTTTTCCTGGGCAAAGTTCAGAGACAATTGCCGGAATTTTACCGCCTCGCCTGCCCGCGACTCGTAAGGTCCCGCCCGAGATCAACGGAGAATACCGTTCTGCGACCCGGTAAAATTCCATACAATGGGCGGGACTTTTCCGGCCGCGTTTGCCCTGAAACCGGAAAATCCCGCCTGAGGTCAACGGACCTTTCCGTGATCCATCGCGCGTCTGCTACAATTCCCACGGCAAAAAGTTCCCATGGCGGGCGGAACAGGAAAATTTGCCCGAATAGTTTTATTTTTCTCCATCGCCCTACCTCCACCGAGGTTATTGTAGCCGAGGTTTGTTGGGCCTGAGCGATACAGGCTATAATGATGTGGAGTTGCCGGCGTTGGACTGGGGTGGGCACAGTAAGTAGTCTCACAGCACCAGGTTAAAGCCTAACAGGTTTATCTGGTAGCGCGAGCTTTCGGAGCGCCGCCCCTTCATCAGGTGAGACTCACCCTGAAGAAGGAGCGACACTCCGAAAGCTCGCGCTGCCAATTAAACCTGTTGGACTTTAACCCGGTGCTGTGAGACTTCTTACTGGGGCTACAATGTAAATGACTGGGTGGGAATCTTCTCCTGGGCACCCTATCCCGGGGAAAGCAATAAAAAATGCCTGACTCCTTCGCTCTGAGAGGAAGCTTTGTTTCGTCCTGTGCGAACCTTCTCCCTTTAGAGTGAATGTTGGACCCTTGGAGGACGAGAGGGGGGAGTTAATAGTGGGAAATGAGGATATGGCTGAGTCTTTAAATAAGTTTTTTGTGTCGGTCTTCACGGTGGAGGACACAAATAGTTTGCCAAATATTAACGATAGAGGGTTGGCAGCAGGAGAAATACTTAATACGATTAATGTTACCAGAGAGGCAGTGCTGGGTAGACTAATGGGACTGAAGGTGGATAAGTCCCCGGGTCCGGATGGAATGCATCCCAGGGTATTGAAAGAAATGTCAGAGGTAATAGTGGATGCGTTAGTGATTATTTATCAAAACTCGTTGCATTCTGGGGTAGTGCCGGTTGATTGGAAAACGGCTAATGTTACGCCGCTGTTTAAAAAAGGAAGGAGACAAAAGGCGGGTAACTATAGGCCGGTCAGCTTAACGTCTGTAGTAGGGAAAATGCTGGAATCCATTATTAAGGAGGAGATAGCAGGGCATCTGGATAGAAATAGTTCGATCAATCAGACGCAGCATGGATTCATGAGGGGAAAGTCGTGCTTGACGAACATGTTGGATTTTTATGAAGATGTGACTAGGGCGGTTGATGGAGGAGAACCGGTGGATGCGGTGTTTTTGGATTTCCAAAAGGCGTTTGATAAGGTGCCCCATAAAAGGCTGCTGAAGAAGATTAGGGCACACGGAGTTGGGGGTAGTGTGTTAAACTGGATTGGGGACTGGCTATCCGACAGGAAGCAAAGAGTCGGAATAAATGGGTGTTTTTCCGGTTGGAGGAAGGTAACTAGTGGCGTGCCGCAGGGATCGGTACTCGGGCCGCAACTGTTTACCATTTATATAGATGATCTGGAGGAGGGGACGGAGTGTAGGGTAACGAAGTTTGCAGACGACACAAAGATAAGTGGAAAAGTGAATCGTGTGGAGGACGGAGAAGATCTGCAGAGAGATTTGGACAGGCTGAGTGAGTGGGCGAGGATATGGCAAATGGAGTATAATGTTGATAAATGCGAGGTTATACACTTTGGAGGAAATAATAACAAATGGGATTACTATCTCAATGGAAACAAATTAAAACATGCTACCGTGCAAAGGGACCTGGGGGTCCTTGTGCATGAGACGCAAAAGCCCAGTCTGCAGGTACAACAGGTGATCAAGAAGGCAAATGGGATGTTGGCCTATATTGCGAGGGGGATAGAATATAAAAGCAGGGATGTCTTGATGCACCTGTACAGGGCATTGGTGAGGCCGCAGCTGGAATACTGTGTGCAGTATTGGTCCCCTTATATGAGGAAGGATATATTGGCATTGGAGGGAGTGCAGAGAAGGTTCACCAGGTTGATACCGGAGATGAGGGGTTTGGATTATGAGGAGAGGCTGAGGAGATTGGGTTTGTACTCGTTGGAGTTTAGAAGGATGAGGGGGGATCTTATGGAGACTTATAAGATAATGCGGGGGCTGGATAGGGTGGAGGCGGAGAGATTCTTTCCACTTAGTAAGGAAGTTAAAACTAGAGGACACAGCCTCAAAATAAAGGGGGGTCGGTTTAAGACAGAGTTGAGGAGGAACTTCTTCTCCCAGAGGGTGGTGAATCTCTGGAATTCTCTGCCCACTGAGGTGGTGGAGGCTACCTCGCTGAATATGTTTAAAGCGCGGATGGATGGATTCCTGAGCGGTAAGGGAATTAAGGGTTATGGGGATCAGGCGGGTAAGTGGTACTGATCCACGTCAGATCAGCCATGATCTTATTGAATGGCGGGGCAGGCTCGAGGGGCTAGATGGCCTACTCCTGCTCCTATTTCTTATGTTCTTATGTTCTTATGTTCTTTTGTGTTCTGCATTAAGCTGAAAGCTATTGGATATGTTAACAAGCAGTCGGAGCCGGCAAGCGAGGAACTATTGATGGGTACGGCAACTAATTTGTTGTAGCGTGACATCCTGTTACAAATCTGGCAAAATTCTTCACTTTGCTGCATGCAGGGCAATTTGCTGCCTGAATACTACAACTCTGCATTTCAAAAAAATCCCACAGTCAGTGAAAATGCTATTTCCTGAGGCAGTCTAAGTAATAACGAAACTCTTGTCCTATTTTTGGAGATATTTGAATGGCGGTAACCACGCAGGAATGTTGGTGTCTGATTTGGGGGGCGGGGGGTTGGTAATGGTGTTGATCTATTCCACCATCGTGTTACTACAATTTTGCCGCACCTACATACCTTGTGTTGAAAAGAGAGGAACGGAGCAGCACGGTGGCACAGTGGTCAGCACTGCTGCCTCACAGCGCCAGGGACCCGGGTTCAATTCCAGCCTCGGGTCACTGTCTGTGTGGAGTTTGCTTGTTCTCTCCGTGTCTGCGTGGGTTTCCTCCGGGTGCTCCGGTTTCCTCCCACACTCCAGAGACGTGCGGGTTAGGTTGATTGGCTATGCTAAATTGCCCCTTAATATCAGGGGGACTAGCAGGGTAAATACTTGGGGTAACAGGGGTAGGACCTGGGTGGGATTGGTGTCGGTGTAGACTGGATGGGCTGAATGCGAGGAATTCTGTGATTCTATCTGCGTGGGTTCCCTCCGGGTGCTCCGGTTTCCTCCCACGGTCCAAAGATGTGCAAGTTAGGTGGATTGGCCATTCTAAATTTCCCCTTAGTGTCAAGGGGATGAGCAGGGTAAATACGTGGGATTACAGGGATAGGGCCTGGTTGGGATTGTTGTCGGTACCGACTCGATGGGCCAAATGGGAGGGTTTCTGCAATTCGATATGTGTGGGTTTTCTCCAGGTGCTTTGGTTTCCTCCCACAGCCCAAAGATGTGTCAGTTTGGTTGATTGGCCTTGGTAAACTTCCCCTTAGTGTCAGAGGGATTAGCAGGGTAAATATGTGGGGTGGCGGGGATAGGGCCTGGGTGGGATTGTTGTCGGTGCAGGCTTGATGGGCTGAATGGCCTCCTTTTGCACTGTAGGGATTCCATGATTCTGTGACAGGTGGCACCCAGAGCTGATGTGTTAATGTAACTCACACTCGTACTAGGAAGTGAAACCTTCATGGACTGACAATGTACAACAGTTCTGACATTTGACAGCAAGGCAATTAGTTCTGAATTCTTACTCATTCAATGAGAGTGACGCTGCATTGTAGTTTTCACACAACTGCCAAAGTGGTACCAGTGTCTGTTTTTGCAGAACACTAATTGTTCAGACAGCTCATTCACTGATAGGTAATTACAGAGCATATGGGAGAAGTGGGTCAGTGACATAACAGTTCATAGTCTCTCACCCTGCACTTCAGCAAACTAGATTCTTATCCATGTGCTTATCTGCGTTCTACTGAGACTTAGAGCAAAGCCATTATTTGTGGATGTTACAACAAATGTCTTGAGAGGCAACAACTTTATTCTCCCATCAGAAAGGAGAAAAATTACAGATCAATCAATTGATGTGTTTATGCGATCGCACCATGGGCCTGTAGACATTCCCTGGAGCAGAGCCTCCCAAACTGGTTTCCCTGGGTCCTCAAGTTTATCAGTTTGCTGCATTTTGTTGACTTCTTGGCATGTTACTTCTTTTATTGTGCTGTAATAATGAAACAATTATGGTCAGAATTTAACACTGGCGGGTTTTTAGGCCAAAAGGGGACATTGCTGAGACATGATTCCCTCCGGATTCCCGTCCCCCCCCCCCCCCCCCCCCGGCCTCGCAGTGATTTTCCGTGGGGTGGGCAAAACCTCGGATTGAAAACCTGCCCTTGCCCCAAATTGAGGCCCTTCAGTAACCAACAGGAGCCGTTTCATTTGGAACTTTTTCCCAGGGCAGAAATGACAATTACAAGGGGGCACAAGTTCAAGGTAAGGGGGGAAAGGTTCAGTGGAGATGTGCGGGGGGAGTTTTTTTACACAGAGGTCTGGAATGCACTGCCAAGTGAGGTGGTTGAGGCAGACACGTTAGTGACATTTAGACTTACTTGGATAGACACATGAACAGGCGGGGAATGGAGGGATACAGGCGGTTGGTCTAGATGGGACAATGTGATCAGTGCAGGCTTGGTGGGCCAAAGGGCCCGTTCCTGTGCTGTACTGTTCTTTGTTTTGTTCTTTGTTTGCCAGCCAGCCTCAGTTTTCAGGCTGGTGGGAGGGTATACTGTCATGGGGGACACAAGTGTCATCTTCAAGTGACAGAATGAACTGCAGCGATTGTGCATTTGCTTATCCCAGCTCCGGGATCCAGCCTGCCTTCAGCTTGTCTGTACTGCACCACTGTGATCTCTCATCCCAAATGGCACTGGGTCTTTTCATCTGGTTTCAACCAAATTCAATTTCCCCAGCAAACTGAAGTTTCTTTTTGCATTTCATTTGTATGTTACCCAAAAACCCAAAGGTTTAGCTTACCTTTAAGCTAGCTAAAGCTTCCTTTCCAGTTCCATTTAAGGTCTGTCATTAAAAAAATACAAGCAAAATGAGGGTTGCACGGTGGCACAGTGGTTAGCAACACTGCCTCACTGTGCCAGGGATCTGGGTTCGATTCTGGTCTTGGGTGGGTTTGTATGTTCTTCCCATGTCTGCGCAGGTTTCCTCCGGGTGCTCCGGTTTTCTCCCACACTCCAAAGATGTGCAGGTTAGGGAGGTTGACCATGGTAAATTGCCCCTTAGTGTCCAAAGATGTGAAGCTTAGGTGGAGTAATGGGGTTACGGGGGATAGAGTGGGAGGAGTAGGCCTGGGTAGAGTGCTCTTTCAGAGGGTTAGCACAGCCTCGATGGGCCAAATGGTCTCCTCCTGCACTGTCGGGAGTCTATGGATTTTTTGAAACCGTGGATTACATCCCAAATGAAAAAGTGAATCCTTGCAGGGGTTGATGTCCTTGACGAGGGGAGAAATGTGGGAGGGTTTTTGTATCAGTTTTTCTCTGATTGGTGATACTTGGGTGTTGACATTAGATCCTCAATATTATAAATATTGCTGAAATTTCTCCATGAATCAGAATGGTTTCTGATGATGACGTTCACTATATTGACCTTTAGTCCAACTCCATTGTCCTCTGACTGAGATGGAAGTAAAAATCTAGAGATATTAAACTGTCATCTCACATTCCATCACACCGAGTCAAAGTTTAACCCAGAGAGTAAGCTTCAGTTCCAAAGTGAATGTGTCACGAGAAAATGAGTGACGTATTTGTTATTTTATGTAATGGGAAGGATCATGCAGTGAGTGATTCACTGTCATATACTGTTCCTGCACCATTTCAATCACAGAACGGTACAACACATTTAGCCCATTATGCCTGTGCCACTTCTATTGGAAAAACCATTAAAAGAGCAAACATGATGCAGCAGCAAAGGGTAGCTTCCAGTACCTCGTGCAAAAATGACCATGTTGCATTCATATAGCCACTGTGGCATCGTTAAACCTCCCAAGGCATTTCAAAGGAACATCTTCAAACATTTTTCGTATTGAATGAGAATGACACTGGGGCAAACTTTCCCGTTCCAACCACCACGGGAACCGGAGCGGACGAGGTTCGGACCATGGAAAGGTCCGTTGACCTCGGGCGGGATTTTCCGGTTTCGGGGGTGAGCACGGCCAGAAAATCGCGCCCATTATGTCACACTCAAATGATTCGAAACTGTCCACCTCTGAAAACACTTTGAAGAGAGTGTTCTGATCACATTCTGTGACTGACTCTCAGTATGCCTTGCTGCACTGGGACCTGAACCGCAGTGGATCATTCAATGAATCATTTTGTCTTTTTTACTGTAAACACTAATCTTGGCATAAATAGATAAATGGGATATGATTTAAAGTTAATTTGTGGTGGACCATAACTTAACGTCTGACTGTTACGCAGGAATCGTCTGACCAATTCACTCATAGAATACTTGCATTGAATATGCAGAGGGATTTTTTTTATTAATTATAATTATATAGTTACAAATTGTGGGATTAAAAAGAACAGTAAGATTAATGCACGGTGTTACAATGTCCAGAATGCCTTTTTTCTTCATTGACAAGGACAGATTAGCTCCTTCTGTAGGTTCCAAACTCCATGAAGTTTTACATTCTGCTAGAGTTCTCATTAGCAATTAATATGAAATCGATACATATTATCAGTAAGTATTTAGGAGGGTTATACCGCGTACAATTCATGATTCGTTTCCTGTGTGTCTCATTAATGATTTATTCCAGAAGTGTAATGTTGTATCACTTTGAAAATGCAAGTCTGCAGGCCACACTGAAATTTAGGAAGTATTGTACATCTTGTGACATGGTAGAGCTATTCTGATAGAAAAAAATCCATGACAGGCCTGATTGAAATAGTCTTTTGGTCGCCCAATGATGCAATCATGTCAAGAACACAAAAGAATTTCTGAGAATAGGAAACTGAGTTCATTTAAAAATGCATTGACAATGCATTTGTTCTTGCCAGTTCTTGTCATGAAAGCACTGAATGGTTCGAAAATGATTTGGAAATAGCTGCAAGCATAATTTTTAAAAATTGTGGTTCTATATTCTTATCGGAGGTGGGTACAATATCCAATCCAATACCAGAATTAAAGATGTCTTTGATAATGGTTCTCTTCCCAATTTGTTCTCCTTTTCCTTTTGCCCCCTTCTGAAGTTACTGACGCTGGCAGAGACACTAACATTCATCGTCATTATTATCTCACTGAAGATTTATTTGTATTCATTCTTGGGATGTGGGCATCGCGGGCAAGGCCAACTTTTATTGCTCAAGCTTAATTTCTGATGAGGAGGTGATGGTGAGGCATGCCCCAGTGCTCTCTTGGCTAGCCCCCTGTCATCCATTATCTATAAACTTGAGTTTATACAAGTAAAGTAAAGTTTATTTACTAGTCACAAGTACGGCTTACATTAATACTGCAATGAAGTTACTGTGAAAATCCCCTAGTTGCCACGTTCTGGTGCCTGTTCGGGTCAATGCACCTAACCAGCACATCTTTCAGACTGTAGGAGGAAACTGGAGCACCCGGAGGAAACCCACGCAGACACGGGGAAAATGTGCGAACTCCACACAAAAAGTGACCCAATCCGGGAATCGAACCCTGGTCCCTCCACACTGTGAGGCAGCAGTGCTAACCACTGTGCCACCATGCCGCCCCTCTTATAAGCCTCTTATAAAAACTTTTTTAAAGTCATGCTAAGTCCTGTTCACCCCTCACCCTGCACTCACTGACCTACATTAGCCCGTGGTTAAGCAACACCTTGGGGGTGATCTTACCAGCTCACCACATTGATCGATGGACATGTCGAGCCGCTAAGATTGGGCAAAGAATGGGGTTTGCGCCCGTTTTCTTGCTTCTTGCGATGTCACCCCGGCCCCGGCCCACTGGAATAATCAGCCTCACATCCCTAGCAGTCTGCAGCCGGCTTCCTACTATAAATAGGCTCCACCCACTCCCACTTCTGGCAAGAATCAGATTTTGCCTCATTTGTTTCTCTAAGTGACATACGATTGTGAGTAAGAGCTCCCCCCAAAAATAGATGTGATTCTTTCCCGTTTTGCTGCTCATTTGGCACTTCAAATTGCTTTGGTAAGATAGCTTTCTTTGAGTTTAAAATTCTCAACCATGTTTTCAAGTTCCTCCATTGGCTTGCACCTCCCAATCTGCAGCACTACATCATTCTCCAAAATCCCAGCACTTTCCTACTCTGGCCTTTCGCGCATTCCCCATTATAGTTATGTTCTGTACCCCACTGATGTTCAAGGTGACGTGTCCCGAATCCCAGAAAGGAAACTTGGAACGCCGATTATTAATTCTTTATTTTTGCAATTTGGAAAAGAAATATGAGGAAAGAGATGAAACCTGGTGAGGCAAGGATTAGTCTCGTTGTAAATTATTCAAATAACAAAATGTTTATTAAACTTTAAAACATTCAAAAAGACAGGCAATAGTAAAGAACATTCACAATTAACTACAATAATGATTACCCAGACCGTATACTTGAAATATCCCAATCCAAATATATCTACTTTCCTAAACTCTGAGAATACACATTCCCTGAAACAACATCCCATCGGTTTTAGCACTGTGAGCCAAATCCAACAGATAATTACCACACCGGACATGTAGCTTTACTGTGGGGACTCTTTCTTCTAGTTTAGAGTAGAAATTATGGGGCCTCACACAGACAGACCTCTTCTGCTTTCTGTTTTTGTACAACAGTTTGATTCACTGAGGGAGCTCTTCTGTGCAACTGGGTGTGGCAATGAACTAAGTCCCTAGACTGCCAGTCTCCACTTTGTTTAACCGGTACCTGTCTCACCCTGCTACTAGACTAATCTGCATCTCACAAGTCCTCAATCTAGTTGAATCCCTATCAATTTATTTTTTTATCCAATTCTTTGCTTCTCATTTCATTCCCATTTCCGAACAGTTATCCGGCGATTGAAAACGTTCAATTGTATCGACCCTAAACTCTGTATTTCCCTCCCTGAGCCTTTCCATCTCTCTGACCACCTTCAAAATACTGCTAAAAACCTACATGGCAAGGGATCAATTTCTTTGGTCTGATAACACTCCCGTGAAGTGACTTTGACGTTTTACTATGCTAAAAGCATACTATATAGATGCAGGTTGTTGTTGTTGAAGGCTCTGTCCTTCAGGTATGATCTGGAGAGTTAATATTTGGAGGTTTTGCGACAAGGAACAATATAACAGTGGAGCTTAGGATGTCTTTACCAATATTAACACTCAAACCTTTTCCACACTGGTTCTTATCAGGAACCTTGGCTGATCTTTGACTTCCTTAGCCTTCAAGGACTGACACGATAAGCTTGTTCATTTTACCTTCCTAATGTCCTGGAACTGGCAGTTTCAATTTATAACGGCAGATGAATGGGAAAGTCACATACCAATGGTCAAAATAAGCTCATAGAATCATAGAATCTACGGCATGCAGACAGGCCCTTTGGCCCAAACTGGTCCATGCTGACCAAAAAGCCCATCTAAGCTAACCCCATTTACCTGCATTTGGCCCATATCCCGCTACACCTTTCCTATTCATGTATCTGTCCAAATGCCTTTTAAATGTTGTCAATGTCCCTGCCTCAACCACTTCCTCCGGCAGCTCATTCCACACATGCACCACCCTCTGTGTAAAAAGGTTGCTCCTCAGGTTCCCATTAATTCTTTCCCCTCTTAACTTAAACCAATGTCCTCTAGTTCTCGATTCCCCAACCCTGGGAAAAATTGGGTGCCTTCACCCTATCCATGCCTCTCATGATCTTGTACATGATGCGCGATTAATTCACTCGGGAGGCTGGATCGTACCCGGGAAATAAAGGCTTTTATTAGCAACAAGAATAGAGCATACTGCTTAACAATACAATCCTAGACTAAAGGGTCACTAGGAAGTGCAGTGACCTTTATACTCCTATAGGAAGGCGGAGCCAACCGGAGTGTACCACAGATCAATACCAACAGGTGGAACACCCCAACCCTAACCCCAACAGTAACAAGAGTAACATATGTACAAGTACCCATAGTGATAACCATCTATGGTTCAGTACCCATAGTGGTAACCATCTATGGTTCACCACAGTACACCTCTATAAAATCACCCCTCAGTCTCCTACGCTCCAAAGAAAAAAGTCCTAGCCTGTCAATTCTCTCCCTATAACTCAGTCCCTTGAGTCCTGGCAACATCCTTGTAAATCTCTTCTGCACTCTCTCCAGTTTAATAACATCTTTCCTATAGCAAGGCGACCAAAACTGAACACAATACTCACCAACATCCTGAACAACTGCAACATAACTACCCAACTTCTAAACTTAATTGACTTATCAATTGTCTGTTCCTCTACTACTCCACGGAAAGTCTTCTTTCAAAAGTCTTCCTCCCCATTTTCTCCTGAATTCATTAATAACCACTGCTCTTCAGCTCCTTAACTTCCTGGTGCTACTTCCCAAGCGACAGCTAGAGCAACGTCAAGAGAAATGAAAAGAGAGCTGCTCAAAATGTCAATAAAAAGGGGGGAAAGCACTGGGAGAGAGGAGATAAAAAAGGAAAGCACAAAGTTTTAGGGGGGGGAGAAAGAAGAAAAGTGAGGAAGACAAATGGCCAAAGTAAGGAAGCGAGCAAGAAATGGAAATGGAAGAGGGAGTTTAATAAACAAAGGTTAAGGAGATAAAAAGATCGACAGAAATAGATTGAAAGTGAGAAATGAAAGAGCGAAGCGGAAGTGAAGGAGGAAATGTTTTTTACTTGTAGTAGTAGTGTCTTTGTTTTACTTTGCGCATGAGATGTGAATGCCACTGGTAAGGCCAGAAATTATTGCCCTTGAGAAGATGGCGGTGAGCCATCTTCTGGAATCACTGCAGTCCATATTGTGTAGGTACAGCCATAGTGCTGTTAGGGAGGGAGCTCCATGGATTTTGACCCAGTAACAGTGAAGGAGTGGACGATATATTTCCAAAGCAGAAGTGTGTGGCTTGGAGGAGAACTTGCAAGTGATGATATTCCATTTGTCCACTGCCCCAATCTTTCTAGGTGGTAGAGGTCACAAGTTTGAAGGTGCTGTCAAAGGGGTCTTGGTAAGTTGCTGCAGTGCATCTTGTAGGTGGTACAGACTGCTGTTGCAGGGTGGTGGAGGGATTAAAGATGATGGATGAGGTGCCAGCCATGTGGGCTTCTTTGTTTTGGATTGTGTTGAGCTTCTTCAGTGTTGTTGGCGCTATATTCACTCAAGAGAAATCCATCCGTCCGGCAAGATCTCAGCTGGTGATCTTTCCCACCGGTGTGAACCCAATTTCCATAAATCTCAATACATTAACATATACTTAGCCGGCTTAGCACCGTCACGCCCACGATGTATCCCAGCCAGCGTGACACTGGCACAAATCACTGGTCTTCGAAAACAGTAAGTTTTGCCGCTTGGGAAGTAGCCGTGGGACGGCACGGTAGCACAGTGGTTAGCACTGCTGCTTCACAGCTCCAGGGTCCCGGGTTCGATTCCCGGCTCGGGTCACTGTCTGTGTGGAGTTTGCACATTCTCCTCGTGTCTGCGTGGGTTTCCTCCGGGTGCTCCGGTTTCCTCCCACAGTCCAAAAATGTGTGGGTTAGGTTGATTGGCCGTGCTAAAAATTGCCCCTTAGAGTCCTGGAATGCGTAGGTTAGAGGGATTAGTGGGTAAATATGTAAGGATATGGGGGTAGGGCCTGGGTGGGATTGTGGTCAGTGCAGACTCGATGGGCCGAATGGCCTCTTTCTGTACTGTAGGGTTTCTATGTTTCTATGTTTCACCCCCCGGTGCTGAGGTACATAGTTGGGTAGTGCCCAATGCCTATGGGGGGGTGGGCATACCCTGCTACTCGTGTAGTGGATAGGGGAACGGGTGGGAAGGAGGAAGGGGGAGAGCCCTGTGTGGGAGAGTGTGGTCCGATTCTGGTGTGGTGGGATGGGGTGGGGAGGGGGGGAGGGAGCCCCGATGCCCCGATGCCCCAATGCCCCGATGCCCGGGGAAGGGGTGGGAGGGTAGGTTATCCTGTTGCTTGCATGGTGGGGGTGCCTCAATATTTGCGAGGGGAGTGTCCCAATGTCCGTGGGGAGGGTGGGGCTGGAGGGGGTGATGGAGTGGGACTTTTCATCTAAGTCAGAGGTCATGAAGCCCTTTAAAAGCAGCGCCCCGATCTCGGGATTCCTGGCCTTGCCGCTTCTTTTAGCCCCGTCCCTCCAGCTGCCATGTGTGAATCCCTGTTCCTCTTTGGAAATGCACGGAATGTTGTCAAATACAGTGGGAAAACCTGGCTGGGATGCCTGCAAGCTTCACATCAGCTTTCTCCCCCTGAGCCCACACTCTGTGCAGTTTTGGGAAGATTCCGCTCAAGGTCAGGACTGGACAGAGGAAAGCCATTTGCCCCATTGAGTCCAGGATGGTTCACTCCAGAACAATCCAGTCAATTCCATTACCCTGATCTACAATCTACAATTCAGATATTATTTTTCTGAAGACATTTTGTCATAAAATAATTGTATTTTCTTGCCGCAAGTTGAATAATTATTTTTACTATCATTCATTGGTGGGACATGGGCGTCGCCGGCTGGCCAGCATTTATTGCCCATCCCAAGTTGCCCTTGTTCAGAGGGCAGTTGAGAGTCAACCACATTGCAGTGGCTCTGGAGTCACATGTAGGCCAGACCAAGGAAGGACGGCAGATATCGTTCCCTAAAGGACGTTAGTGAACCAGATGGGTTTTCCCGACAATCAACAATGGTTTCATGGTCATCAGTAGATACCTTTTAATGGAATTCCTAAAATAACTAGAAGTTTTAATGGCGAGTGGCTTTGGAGAAAACAGAGTAAGACTATTTCCAATCTACTATCTTCAGAAGTATGCGCTAAAACTGCATATATTACAGTTAAATAGGTACACTATATGTGGCAATAATGGTGACAAAAATGTGCAGATATTCCATAACAAAGGTGTATAAGTCTACCACCTATCACATTCATGGAGTGGGGAGACTCAGGCCAGGTTTTTCCACTCCCATTCCTGTGTTTTGACAGTACAACTGGAAAACATCACGAGAAGGCCCTGGATGCATTGTCTTGTCATAGAAAGAATCATAGAAACCCTGCAGTACAGAAGGAGGCCATTCGGCCCATCGAGTCTACACCGACCACAATCCCACCCAGGCCCTATCCCCACATATTTTACCCACTAATCCCTCTAACCTACGCATCTCAGGACTCTAAGGGGCAATTTTTTTTTTAACCTGGCCAATCAACCTAACCCGCACATCTTTGGACTGTGGGAGGAAACCGGAGCACCTGGAGGAAACCCACGCAGACACGAGGAGAATGTGCAAACTCCACACAGACAGTGACCCGAGCCGGGAATCGAACCCGGGACCCTGGAGCTGTGAAGCAGCAGTGCTAACCACTGCGCTACCGTGCCGCCCCGTCTTGGATCTGCCAAATAATAGCACGAATTTAACAAGGCATGATAGGATGCGATCTGCCCAGCAACAGGTAGAAATCTGCCTAGCGCCCGCATTAACCAGCATTCAAAAGGCACAATGAGATGCAACATTCCCAGTAATGAGATTAGCAGGTATCTAGACAGAACCACATGCAAATCACCCTATTTATAGGAAATCAAATCAAATCGAAAAACAGCTTATCTAGATGACTGAGTGATTAGTGGAGATATACACATGCTAATTTCCAGAGTCATGGAATTTGGGAGATGCAGACAGCCAAATATACAGAATGAGGTTTCTGCATTGTTTAGAAAACTTTGTGAAAGCAGAATAAATATCTTTGCTGGATCAGGAAAAGATGTTTCTCAAACCTGATCCCCAGCCTTGTATTGCGTGGTAACTATAAGCTGGATTTGACTTATAGATTTGTTTAATTTGGATGTGGTTTGGAAAAAGGTAAATCTTGTGGTGTCCAGGGACCATAGATATATTTTGGAACAAAGGGTAATTTCTACATAAACTGTGCATGCGTTTAGTGATTCATATACTTGATTTTCTTCGAGTATTCTAGTCCTGTCCATGTGTATTTGTATTTTCTTTAATTTAATAAATAGTCTTTAATAATTGGCACACAAGGACTGGGCTGGTTATGCTCATTGTAGTTTCACATGACTCCTCGCACCATTCCAAAAACAAAACTATACACCACCACAAACTAGTGTTTCAAGTTGGGACAGTTTCACCAATAACAGCAGTGTTTCCCAGCAGTGTAAATGTGAGACATGACCGATCCCTCCTTCCGTCAGTGGCGGGCCCTGTTTCTGGATGTGCAACATGGAGAAGATTATTATAATGCATTTGTATATCATTATCGGGCCCGTCTGCCGGAATCATACCCCCACGTCAAATTTAACTGCCTGATGTTAGAATGGGACGATGTACAATTGGTTGCAAAGGCACGTGGTGGGCAGAATTCTGAGGAGAGCTCAGCAGTGAGTGCACTCAGGTTGGCATGGCGCTCGCAGAGTGGCTCCGCGTCTTCAGGGTACGATGGGGGTGGCGGGAGTGGGGGGGGGGGGCTGTGGAGAGTGGGCTGGGTGGAGGAATCACAGGCAACTTCTTCATGGCTGCCTCGTGATGCTGGGACTTCAGAGATGTGCTGAAGGGAGGGAAGGGAAGGTAACCCTAGGGCAGTATGTTTACTAGGTTTGGGTGTCATGACATCCCGTCGACTTCCTCCGACTTGGAGTTCGTTAGCTGTGCGCAGGGGGCGGTCTTTAATATGGCGCCTAGATTATTGAAGTGTTGAGGTGACGGCGAGGTGGGTGAATCGGCACGGTGGCACAGTGGTTAGCAAAGCTGCCTCACAGCGCCAGGGACCAGGGCTCGATTCCCAGTTTGGGTCACCGTCTGCGCAGAGTTTGCATGTCCTCCCCATGTCTGCATGGGTTTCCTCTGGGCGCTCCGGTTTCCTTCCAAAGATGTAGACATAGATAGGATGCAGAGCTGAGCCGAAAAATGGCAGATGGAGTTTAACCCTGATAAATGCGAGGTGATTCATTTTGGGAGGACAAATTTAAATGCGGATTACAGGGTCAACGGCGGGGTTCTGAGGAATGTGGTGGAACAGAGAGATCTTGGGGTTCATATCCACAGATCTCTGAAGGTTGCCACTCAAGTGGATAGAACCGTGAAGAAGGCCTATAGTGTGTTAGCTTTTATTGACAGGGGGTTTGAGTTTAAGAGCCGTGGGGTTATGCTGCAACTGTACAGGACCTTGGTGAGACCACATTTGGAATATTGTGTGCAGTTCTGGTCACCTCACTGTAAGAAGGACGTGGAAGCATTGGAAAGAGTGCAGAGGAGATTTACCAGGATGCTGCCTGGTTTGGAGGGTAGGTCTTATGAGGAAAGGTTGAGGGAGCTAGGGCTTTTCTCTTTAGAGGCGACTTAATAGAGGTTTATAAGATGATGAGGGGGATAGATAGAGTGGACGTTCAGAGACTATTTCCTCGGGTGGATGTAGCTGTTACTAGGGGGCATAACTATAAGGTTCATGGTGGGAGATATAGGAGGGATGTCCAAGGTAGGTTCTTTACTCAGAGAGTGGTTGGAGTGTGGAATGGACTGCCTGCAGTGCTAGTGGAGTCGGACACTTTAGGAACTTTGAAGCGGTTTTTGGATAGGCACATGGAGCACACCAGGATGATAGGGAGTGGGATAGCTTGATCTTGGTTTTGGACAAAGCTCGGCACAACATCGAGGGCCGAAGGGCCTGTACTGTGCTGTACTGTTCTATGTTCTATGTGCGGGTTAGGTGGATTGGCCATGCTAAATTGCCCCTAAGTGTCAGGGGGACTAGCTCAGTTAAATGCATGGGGCTATGGGGATAGGGCCTGAGTGGGATTGTGGTCGGTGCAGACTCAATGGGCCGAATGGCCTCCTTCCGCACTGTAGGATTCTATGATTCTATGAATCAGAGGCTGCCCACCAGCAATACGACGTGGAACCTGCGCCTTCGCAATTTTTACACAAAGTTTTGTGCACAATATGGTGCAAAAAGCCGCCATTGCCACCGGCAGGTCAAATGCCACTTTACCCAACCCAAAACCAGAGTTCAAGTTGCAGAACGTACACATTGTGGCTGGATAGTGTGCGTGCAAAGTTCATCCCTTCCTCTCAGAACTTGACTGACTTTCCACAAATCCTTGAACAACTCTGAATTCCGAAGATAAAATTCCAGCCGTGTATCGCAACAGGGAATTCAGTAACCGTAAAAAAGAGTTAAGAACTTGCAAAGATTACGAACCCTCAGAGTTTGACGAAGCAGCTTTTTTTCTTTCAAAAATGGATGCGCCATTTAAATTGGTTGCTTAATATATTTTAAAATCCAAATTGTAGAGAATGCAACACAACTCATGGGTGGAGGAAAATGATTATTGAGTTTAACTGGCTGTTCCACTTTATTTAACAATTTCGACAACAACATTGCTAAAGAAATTGCACAGAAAACAAAGGGTAAGATGCATACTATATCAATGAAGTCTCTCCGAGAGGTGGTTGTGGTTCCTTAGGTGTCGAGATGCGCGGTGATATGAGCTGTTGAATTATTCATAATTTGTAGTAATTCCTAAATGCCCAGTCATTGCCTCTGTGGCATTGATTTCCTCAAATACCACTCATAACCTTGAACTCGGAGTGAAAAAGGGAGAATGGTAACTGTGAGCTATATGAACTGGAGCAGCAATTGTAAAACGACATGCTTATCTTTGAGCTTCCTTGCATGCCATTATCAAATCATTGCTTGCTCGAGCACATTTGCATTATCAGGAGCAAGTTATTTTTTCTGTAAGATTGGCATTTGAATTCCATTGCAATTTGCTCCTACAGGTGGAGTACAATAAGGAGGAAGATATTTTACGAAATTAGGTGCTCTTGAAAGATTGTATGCACTATATTTGATGTCATTGGATACCTGCTACGTGCACAAGCAAGACTTTTTTTTAAATATGTGCTGCTGTAGAGTCATAGAGGTTTACAGCATGGAAACAGGCCCAACTTGTCCATGCCGCTCCTTTTTTTTAACCACTAAACTAGTCCCAATTGCCCACGTTTGGCCCATATCCCTCTCTACCCAGGTGTAAAGTGTTCTTGGTCTGAAAGCCAAAGTCCTGTGCGCACAATATTCATAAGTATTGCAGCCACTAGGATTTGAAACCCTCAATTATCTATGTAGACACAATAATGCTCACAGAGCCATAATATTAAAGGATCATCACATTTATAATGTCAATCATATTGAACTGAGAACTTACGTTTTTATATTCCCACAAAGAAAACAATTAAAGTCTGCCTCTCTTTTAGAGACAGTAAGAAGTCTAACAACACCAGGTTAAAGTCCAACAGGTTTATTTGGTAGCAAAAGCCACTAGCTTTCGGAACAGGCTGTCCCTTCGTCAGGTGGGTGGGAGTTCTGATCACAAACAGGGCACAAAGACACAAACTCAATTTACATGAATAATGATTGGAATGTGAGTCTTTACAGCTAATCAAGTCTTAAAAGTACAGACAATGTGAGTGAAGGGAGCATTAAGCACAGGTTAAAGAGACAGGACAGCTAGTGAGATTTTGCACATCCAGGCAGGTTGTGGGGGGTTACAGATAGTGTGACATGAACCCAATATCCCGGTTGAGGCCGTCCTCATGTGTGCGGAACTTGGCTATCAGTCTCTGCTCAGTGACTCTGCGCTGTCGTGTGTCGTGAAGGCCGCCTTGGAGAACGCTTACCTCCGGATCAGAGGCTGAATACTCGTGACCGCTGAAGTGCTCCCCAACAGGAAGAGAACAGTCTTGCCTGATGATTGTCGAGCGGTGTTCATTCATCCGTTGTCGCAGCGTCTGCATGGTTTCCCCAATGTACCATGCCTCAGGACATCCTTTCCTGCAGCGTAACAGGTGGACAACGTTGGCCGAGTTGCAAGAGTATGTACCGTGTACCTGGTAGATGGTGTTCTCACGTGAGATGATGGCATCTGTGTCAATGATCCGGCACGTCTTGCAGAGGTTGCTGTGGCAGGGTTGTGTGGTGTCGTGGTCACCGTTCCCCTGAAGGGTGGGTAGTTTGCTGCGGACAATGGTCTGTTTGAGGTTGTGCGGTTGTTTGAAGGCAAGAAGTGGGGGTGTGGGGATGGCCTTGGTGAGATGTTCGTCTTCATCAATGACATGTTGAAGGCTCCGGAGGAGATGCCGTAGCTTCTCCGCTCCGGGGAAGTACTGGACGACGAAGGGTACTCTGTCCACCGTGTCCCGTGTTTGTCTTCTGAGGAGGTCGGTGCGGTTTTTTGCTGTGGCGCATCGGAACTGTCGATCGATGAGTCGAGCGCCATATCCTGTTCTTATGAGGGCATCTCTTTTAGAGAGACATAAGAAAAAAATGACCAAGTACTGTCATGAGTACACTGCCCCTTAAACAATGAGTACACTGCCCCCTTAAATAAATAATAGCAATGTATCTTCACCTTACTTTTCTCTTAAAGAGATAATGATTGTTTTAGAAACGCAATCTTTTGTCTCAAAACTTTGCATCAATCCCTTGCTAAATTCTTGATTTTGTTTTAAAATTCATTTATGGACATGGGTGTCGCTGGCCAGGCCAGCATTTATTGCCCATCCCTAATGGCCCTTGAGAAGGTGGTGGTGAGCTGCCTTCTTGAATCGCTGCAATCCATGTTTTTTTATTCAAAGGATTCCCACTGCAGTCCAAGAAGGCAGCTCATCATCTCCTTATCGAGGGCAATTAGGGAAGGACAATAAATCATAGAATCATAGAATCCCTACAGTGCAGAAGAAGGCCACCTGGCCCATCGAGTCTGCACCGACCACAATCCCACCCAAGCCCTATCCCCATAACCCCATGCATTTATGCCAGCTAGTCCTCCTGACACTAAGGAGCAATTTAGGATGGCCAGTCCACCTAACCCGCACATCTTTGGACTGCGGGAGGAAACCGGAGCGCCCAGAGGAAACCCACTCAGATACGGGCAGTCACCCAAGCCGGGAATCGAACCCTGGTCCCTGGCGCTGTGAGGCAGCAGTGCTAACCACTGTGCCACCGCGCCACCCTTGCTGGCCTAGCCAACGACGTCCACATCCCATGAATTAATTGTTAAAAATGATGTGCGAAACATCTGAGGTTACAGCTATTTTGATTTTACAGAACGAGAGAAGTCCATTGCTGCCATTATGCAGGTGTTGACACTTTGGTAACTAACTAGTTATTCTTAAATGATCTCAAACCTTTTATTACTTTGCCATTCCCAATTCCTCAGCCTCCCTCTCCAGCTGCTGTGAAGACAAGTGTTGAAAGATAACTTAAATTCCATACAACGCCCACAATGCAGAAGTGCATAGTGACACTCCCAGTGCATGACACATTGTAGCTGGAGGGTTTTGACGTGAGCTTTTGTTTGTTCCCCCCACCCCCACCCTGCCTCACCCACCCTCACCCACTCCCCACCACCACCAGCAACAACAAGGAGCATGAAAAATATGGAAAGTCATTTTTATTTGTACCGAGCAGTCGCAACAAGTCCAATTTAACTTTAATTGTCCAACACAAACCAATTGAGGGTTATCATCCCCTCAGCCATTTGAGGTCAGCGGCAATGTTCTCGTGAAGCGGTCATACAGCAGCCCATAAGGCCTTGTCCCATGATAAAAACCACACAAGATGAAAGGGTCTTTGCAATGATGGAACAAGCCACGCACAAAGACAACAATTTCAAAAGACCACCAGTCACACAGCACAATACTGACTCAATGTTTTCTAAGCCTCTGCTTTTCAAAGATTAAACAGGGCGCAGAAATGTAGCATCAACATTTAATGACATCGAAAGCATTATAGATAGCTCTGTGCTCTGAAGTAGCATCTTCAGAGAAACTTCCGAATCAATATAATGGCCGCCCAAGTCAAAGAAAGAGATATTTCGGGGGGGAAATGAGTGAAACCTTGGTAAACGAGCTTGGATTTTGGTAAAGTCTTAAAGAGAAGTGGTGAATCGGGGTGGTTTTCAGGGGCGAATTCCAGAGACTGGGACTGAGCTGACTGGGGATACAGCTGCCAATAGTGGGGTGAAGTGATAGAGATAGGGAGATTGCACAAGAGGCCCCAAGGTCTGAGACTGGAGTTTGTATGACTGAAGGAGGTCACAGACATAGGGAAGGGTAAGAGCGTAAAGGCATCCAGGTAGTCAGGGCGGCATGGTGGCACAGTGGTTAGCACTGTTGCCTCACAGCATCAGGGACCCAGGTTCAATTCCAGCCTCGGGTGACTGTCTGTGTGGAGTTTGCACATTCTCCCTGTGTCTGCGTGGGTTTCCTCCCACAGTCCAAAGATGTGCAGGTTAGGTGGATTGACCATGCTAAATTGCCCCTTAGTGTCAGGGAGGTCAGCAGGGTAAATAGACAGGGTTACAGGGATAGGGCCTGGGTGGGATTGTTGATGGTGCAGACTCGATGGGCCAAACTCTATGTCCTCTGGTTACCGACCCTCCTGCCTGTTGAAACAGTTTCTCCTTATTTACGCCTGATTAGAACTAGGAGATTCAGTTTAAAAATAAGGACTCCCCCATTTAATAAGGAGATGGGGAGAATTGGTTGTCTCTCCAAGAGTCGTGAGTCTTTGGAACCCCTCTTTCCCGGGAGCACCGGATACAGAGTCACTCGATATTTTTACAGCTGAGATGGACAGGTTCTTGACTAACAAGTCAAGGGTTATCAGGGATAGGAGGGAATGTGGAGTTGAAGCCACAATCAGATCAGCCATCATCTTACTGGGGTGGCACGGTAGCACAGTGGTTAGCACTGCTGCTTCACAGCTCCAGGGACCTGGGTTCGATTCCCGGCTTAGGTCACTGTCTGTGTGGAGTTTGCACATTCTCCTTGTGACTGCGTGGGTTTCCTCCGGGTGCTCCGGTTTCCTCCCACATTCCAAAGATGTGCGGGTTAGGTTGATTGGCCATGCTTAAATTGCCCCTTAGTGTCCTGAGATGTGTAGGTTAGAGGGATTAGTGGGTAAAATATGTAGGGCTATGGGGGTAGGGCCTGAGTGGGATTGTGGTCGGTGCAGACTCGATGGGCCGAATGGCCTCTTTCTGTACTGTAGGGTTTCTATGATTTCTACTGAATGGCAGAGTAGGCTCGAGAGGCTGAATGGCCTATCCTGCTCCCATTTTGTATGTTTGTTCGTATGTTCGATCAAATTCATAATTTTGAACCTGTACTGCTGAAAGATTAATTACTTACTGCTTTCTTCTACAGGTCGAAATTGAAAAATTGGATTACCACCACTATCTGCCTCTGTTCTTCGATGGTCTTTGTGAGACAACTCATCCGTATGAGTTTTTTGCCAGACAAGGAGTCCATGACCTGTTGGAGCACGGGGCATCAAAAGTCCTTCCCGTCATCCCTCAACTTATCATCCCGATAAAAAGTAAGGAATTGAATGCTGTTTTTAATGATTTGGGGGTGGAGATTCGCTCTAAAAGAGCAGGAGACTGGCTCCAAAGAGCAAGAGCTTACATTGTGCAGCGTCTTTAATGTAATGAAATGTCCCAAGGAGCACTTAATCATAGAATCCCGACAGTGCAGAAGGAGCCATTCGGCCCATCGAGTCTGCACCAACAACAATCCCACCCAGGCCCTATTCCCGTAACCCTACATATTTACCCTGCTAATCCACTGATACTAAGGGATAATTTAGCATGGCCAATCAACCTAACCTACACATCCTGACTCACTAAGGGGCAATTTAGCGTGGCCAATCCACCTAACCCACACATCTTTTGGACTGTGGGAGGAAATGGATTACCCGAAGGACACCCACGCAGACACAAGGAGAACGTGCACGCTCCACACAGACAATGACCCAAGTCGGGAATCGAACCCGGGTCCCTGGCCATGTGAGGCAGCAGTGCTAACCACTGTGCTACCGTGCCGCCCTTAATGGCATGTCACAAAATTCGAGGCTTTGGGCCAAGTGCTGGTAAATGGGATTAGGTGGGAGGTCAGGTGTGTGTTGCGTGTCGGTGCAGACTCAATGGACCGAAGGGCCTCTTCTGCACTATGTGATTCGATGATGCTATTTCACAGGAGGACTATACACAAAGTATGACACTGAACCATTGAAGAAGGCATCGGGTCAGTTGATTTTAAGGAATGTGTTAAAGGAAGAAAGCGAGGGAGAGAGGGGATATTCCAGAGCTTGATGCCTGGGAAGTAAGTTACGCTTATTTATTTATTAGTGTCAGAAGTAGGCTCATATTAACACTGCAATGACGTTACTGTGAAAATCCCCTAGTCGCCACACTCCGGCACCTGTTCGGGCACACTGAGGGAGAATTTAGCATAGCCAATGTTCTAACCAGCATGTCTTTGGACCGTGGGAGGAAACTGGAGCACCCGGAGGAAACCCACGCAGACACGGGGAGAACGTGCAGACTCCACACAGACAGTGACCCAAGCTAAAAATTGAACCCGGGTCCCTGGCGCTGTGAGGTAGCAGTGCTAACCACTGTGCCACTGTACTGCCCTACTAAAGGCACAGCCACCAATGGGGGAGTGACCCAGAAAGGGAATGCTAGAATTCACAATGTAATGTGTTACAAAAATGTGCCTTTTTAAAAAAAAGATACAATTTCTAATTTCTCTTTTTCTTGTTGGAATTTACAAAAAGAACCTTATAATCGTATTGAGATAATGGAGGGTTGCCAGCCAGCTATAGTGTACAAAGTTTCATTTCACCAAGTTGTGTGAAAAGGAACAGACGCTGAACCTCCTCCAATCCCGTCCCCACTCCCCCCTCACCGCTCCCACACCCCCCCCCCCCCCTGTCTTCTGCTACGAGATTTTTTTTTAATTTTGGTGTTTTATTACAAAAACATCTTAAATAAATAGACATTTAAATCAGCAAAAAGCGACAAGCAATTGTGCGAACGAGCTGCAGAAATGCATTACATAGTTGGTGAGTTTGCTGCAGAGGTTTCCTCCAGGGATCTTAGGTTGATTGGCCATGCTAAATTGCCCTTTAGTGTCCTGGCATGCGTAAATTAGGGGGATTAGCAGGGTAAGTATGTGAGGTTACAGGGATAAGGCTTAGGTGGGACTGTCGTCTGTGCAGACTCGATGGGCCGAATGGCCTCATTCTGCACGGTTGGGTTTCTATGGTGCTTGCAGGCTCCAGTGATGACAGTTTAATGGTGCAAACTAGGGGCTTTGGGAATAGAAAGGGCTGACTAAAAAAACCAATGGGTACTGGAACATTTATAGCTTGTTGACTGACACCATGGCCTTTCCCTTTGTCACATTATGATTGGGTGGCTGGATACTATTACATCGTACCAGCTTCCAAGCTACAGTGAGTGCCTTGTTCTCACCTATGGGTTTAGCTCAATAAGCTGAGATTTCTGATGGCAGCCACTATAATAGGCTTATGTAAGCTCCCCATTTACACAATGAGTAATGAAGATTACTGTGTTTGGTCTGGATCTTAATGTGTTATGTTGCCGATAGACCCCTTTCCTGAAGATTTATTCTCGGTGAGCATTAGTTTTGCAGTTGGCTAGTCATCAAATCATGACACGAAAGCTGTAGCGTCTGAGAGTTTGGTGAAAGGTACAATTGCTTTGACTCGTTGCACTTGTTTAGCTTTGATAAAATTAACACAGATGAGGTAAACTTTGAATATATCTTTGAGCTTAGGAGTATATATTTAAGAGGGAACCAATTCTGCCAGCGTTATAAGATGAGGGGTTTGTTGTATGAAGAGAGATTGAACAGTTTAGGCCAATACTCTCTGGAATTTAGAAGAATGAGGGGAGATCAAATTGAGGTATACAAGATGACAAAAGTAGACGTGGAGCGGATGCTTCCTCTTGTGGGGCATTCTAGGATGAGAGGTCATAGTCTTAGGATAAGGGGTAGCAAATTTAAAACAGAGTTGAGGAGAAACTACTTCTCCCAAAGGGTTGTGAATCTGTGGAATTCGCTGCCCCAAAGTGCGGTGGATGCTGGGACAGTGAGTAAATTTAAGGAGGAGTTAGACAGATTTTTAATTGTAATGGGTTGGAGGGTTATGGGGAGAAGAAAATGGGGATGAGGACCATATCAGCCATGATCAAATGGCGGAGCGGACTTGATGGGCTGAATGGCCTAATTCTGCTCCTATATCTTATGCCTATTGGCTGGAGGCAGCAGAGGAAACAGATGAAGCCCCCCCCCCCCCCCCCCCTCCGCCCCCCGTCGTGATGTGACACTGTGGTGTTTGGCGTGGAATACTGATTCTCAGAAGCCCTCAGCCAGTAGATTTAAGGCTCAAAGCTCATCAAGGCAGTGATTATACAAAGACCAGTAAGGGTGCAAGTGTCCCCTTTACTTTTTAAAATTTATTTATTAGTGTCACAAGTCGGCTTACATTAACACCGCAATGAAGTTACTGTGAAAATCCCTGAGTCGCCACGCTCCGGTGCCTGTTCGGGTAACATTGAGGGAGAATTTAGCACGGCCAATGCACCCGAACCAGCACGTCTTTCGGACTGTGGGAGGAAACCGGAGCATCCGGAGGAAACCCATGCAGACACGGGGAGAACGTGCAGACTCCACACAGACCCAAGCGGGAATCGAACCCAGGTCCCTGGCGCTGTGAGGCAGCAGTGCTGACCCACTGTGTCGCCCCTAGCACTTAAGATTCAGGAGCAAATCTCCTGAAACGAATTCCAGTTAAAAATTCCACCACTCTAGTTAGAAATTATTGCTTCGCTCGGTGAATGCTTGCTGTTGGAGTTGAGGGACATTCTGTATGGAACTTAAAAAATCAAATGTATCTTTCTAACATCTCAAGATCTTTTTTCCCTTACATTTCATAGATCATTGAATCCCTACAGTGCAGAAGGAGGCCATTCGGCCCATTGAGTCTGCACCAACTGCAGTCCCCACCCATGCCCTATCCCCATAACCCCATGCATTTACCCTCGTTCATCCCCCTGACACTAAGGGGCAATTTAACGTGGCCAATCCACCTAACCCCCACACCTTTGGCTATATTTGAAAATAACCCACAAGAATTTCATGAAATGAGTTTCCACTTTGAGAGAGAATCTTTTCCCCCAGAATCATACCTTGTTTGCAGCACTATACATTTGCTTGCTGCTGTTGGAACGAACAGTGACTTTTACATTGTATCGGCAGAGTTCTATGTCCCCAGCTCCCAGCGGCTGAAGCTATTCATCATTTCCCAGGGTCAGATGCTATTACACCTGACACATTCACACGGGGCACCGGTCACTGACGTATTAAGACTGGTTACAGGGGGTCGGGCTCCTTGCTGAACAGACAGCTGTACAGGATTTGTCCCTCAACAATGCACATGAAGAAAGCAATCCTGCTAAGGAGGAGGTTTTATTTAAAACATTTAATTGATAATATTTATTTGTTTCCTGGCCGTGGAACCACCACTGCTGTAAATGAAGGGCACCTCTCCCTGTGAATGGTGCTTCAGAAGCCAGAACGAGCCAGCAATCCTCCACTGCGTTACCTACATTTTTCAGGAAAAGGACAGTTGCTTGGAACTTCCCCAAAATTAGAAGCAATACGAAAGCTAGCGATTTGTAAATTGAAATTAAATCATGCAAAGAAAAATCATAGAACCATAAACTCCCTCAGGTGCAGAAGGAGGCCATTCGGCCCATCGAGTCTGCACCAACGCACCGAAAGAGTATCTTACCCAGGCCCACCTCCTGCCCGATCCCTGTAACCCCGTGCATTTACCATGGCCAGTCCACCTATCTTTGGACTATGGGGGGAGGGGGTATGATAACCCCCATGATCTGCATGGGGAATCACTGATTGACCTCCCCCAGTTGGGCTTTGTTGAATACGAGCTCCCTGGGGATTGGGAATTAGCCAACCAGCTGGAGCTC